>NC_046165.1:88262117-88556526 GCF_011064425.1 Rattus rattus | reverse complement strand
GACAGAGTGTTCTTCTTTCGTGTGTGTAGTTTTTCCTTTCTACAGGTCTTCAGCTGTTCCTGTGGGCCTGTGTCTTGAGTTCACCAGGCAGGTCACTTGCAGCAGACAAGTTGGTCTTACCTGTGGTCCCAAGGCTCAAGTTCACTCACGGGGTGCTGCCCATGGGCTCTCTGCGGCGGCAGCAACCAGGAAGATCTGCGCCACCCCTTCTGGGAGCTTCAGTGCACCAGGGTTCAGATGGCCCCAGTGTTTTCCTCTGGCGTCCGAATGTGTGTCAGAGAAGTCTCCTCTGGTCTCCAGGCTTGTCTGCCTCTCTGAAGGTTTAGCTCTCCTCCCCGGGATTTGGGGTGCAGAGAACTGTTTATCCGGTCTGTTTCCTTCAGGTTCCAGCGGTGTCTCAGGCAGGGGTCCTGCCGCTCCTGGGCCCTCCCCTACGGGAGCCCAGACGCCTTATACAGTTTCCTCTTGGGCCAGGGATGTGGGCAGGGGTGGGGAGTGTTGGTGGTCTCTTCCGCTCTGCAGCCTCAGGAGTGCCCACCTGACCAGGCGGTGAGGTCTCTCTCCCCCGGGGTCTGGGAGCAGAGAGCTGCTGCAGGCAGGGATCCTCGGGTGTGGGACTTCTGGTAAACACAGGACGTGCCCGGTCCTAGAGGAATTCTGCCTCCGTGTGTCCCGATTTCACCAGGCAACTTTCTTGCAGCAGGCAAGTTGGTCTTACCTGTGGTCCGGAGGCTCAAGTTCGCTCACGGGGTGCTGCCCACGGGCTCTCCGAGGCAGCAGCAACCAGGAAGATCTGTGCTGCCCCTTCTGGGAGCTTCAGTGCACCAGGGTTCCAGATGGCCCCAGCAATCCCTTCTATAAACCTCAACCTAATTCATAGCCTCTTCTCTAGCTCAACCTTTTATTACATATTATAATGTGGATTCTTGTTGGGTTAAACTTTTCTTCACTTTGTATGAAGGAGTGTCTCTGTATTTTCAGTTGTTAATTCTATACAAGCAGAGAGCTAAATACTGTCAGGATTTTGGTATTGTCGTTTCTATGGCCCATCACTGGGTTGTTGTAATTTTGTAAATATTTGTCCTTCTTCAACTGCTTAAAGGCAATCTGGAATTATATTGATTGGTTGTAACAAAGAAATGACATCCAAGAACTGGAGCAGGAAGGGGAGGGAGGAACTTCTGGACACAGAGAATGAGGCAGGAGAAAGAAGCAGTCACTGCAGATTCAGAGCAGACACAGGGAACAAAGGGACTGTGAGGAGAGAAAGAGAAGATATACAGCTAGCCACCTGGGGAGTCATAGGGCAGTTAGTCAGGTTTAGAGTACCAGTTAGAGACTGCCCAAGCAAAGGGCCTAAGCTTCGAACTACATTAAAAGCCTCCATGATATTTCTGTAGGTTCTTTCAACTAGTAATAGCAAAAGATATTTGGACAGTAAAGTGCCCAGTATGAAGCCAAGAATACACAGTGGGGATAAACACAGTGGGAAGAACCTTACAAATATGTCTGCAGAGGTCGTGAAAAACATGTGGTTTTGGTGAACTGTCCTGAAGTAAAGCCAATCATGTAAAAGAAATGATTGGGGAAATGCATAAAATTTAGCCAAAGATATGAGAAACAATGATACTCACTTAGTTATAAGAGCAGGAGACCCACATTTCTGAAAGTGAAGCAGTTCAATCTTATACATTATCTGGATCTTCTCTTTTCCTTTGATGATTTTCTTTGTCTTTTTCTCAACAAAACCCATCATACCACCTAAGTGAGCCCTACTAACCTCCTCTCCAGAGCTCCTTTGTCATGGTTTTGCTTTACTGATCTGGCTTTTGCAGTCACTTTTGTGTATGTATTCAAATCTAAAGAAGATTCAGTGTCAGGGCCCACAAATAATAGAGAACATGTGGTATTTACCTGGTTATCTCATTCAACGTAATATTTTCAGTTTCATCCATTTATTTGCAAATTATTTGATTGTATTTTTCTTTATAGCTGAATATTTTATATTGTGAATATTTTCCACATCTTTATTATTGAGTTGAGGGGCACTTGGATAGCTTTCATTTTCTACCTATTGTAAATAGGGCAGTAATGAGCATGGCTGACCAAGTATCTCTGTAAGAAAATACACAGTATACATAAGCAGTGATGTAGCTGGCTCATATGCTAGATCACTTCTAGCTTTTTGAGAATTCCCCACACTCACTTCCATAGTGTCTGCACCAGTTTTCAATCCCACCATTAGTGTATGAGGCTCCCCTTTCCCCACAATTTTGCCAACATTTGTTGTCAACTGTTTTGTGGATATTTGCTCCTTAGCTGGTATATGACGAAATTTCAAAGTAGGCTTAATTTGGATTTCTATGGTGGCTAAGGATGTTGAATGTTTAAAAAAATGTTTGTCAGCCATTTGTATTATACTTTTTGAGGACTCTCTGTTTAGTTATCTGTACATATTTAATTGGGTAATTTTTTCTTGACAGTGTTATTTATATACTCTAAATATTAGCAGTCATATATGAAACCTCTAAAAGTTCTTTCCTACTCTGTGGCTTTCTCTTCATTTGGGGACATCTACACTGAAATCTCTATACCTGATGCTCAGGGAACATCACAGAAGAGAGGACAAAGACTTTAAGAACCAGAGGACCAGTATAGCTGCTATGCAAAAGTGTCTTCTAAACACAATAGGAATCTACACCCATGAAATCTTGTCAAGTCCTGCATGGTCATGGAAGGGATGATATGATATGTTTCTTACCTTCATGGAGCCAACAGAGCCAGCAGATCTTGGGCTTCAAGTGTCCATTTTTGCTGGACATGAGACTTGTTTGTATAAACAAATATGCATGTTCTTATTCAGGAAAGGTTCTCCCTGACAAAATTATCAGGAAATACTCTCCATGACAAAAGTATCAAGGAATGTCCTCTCTGCCAAGGTTAATGACTATGATAATCAGAAGCACCATGAGTCTGGAAGGCAAAAATATTATCTACATCCTTAGCAAAATGGTAAATGCTATGACTGTTAGGACAGTCCTTATGTCTGTTGGAAGAAACTTTAAAAACATGAGTCAAATATATATAATTTCTCAACTATGCAAAATAGAAGAATGTAATATGAATTATATGAGGGGATTCATTGACCTAAAGGAACAAAGGCAGTGGCACTATGAGTCAGCTTGTCAGAAAGATATTAAGAAAGGAGATTGGGGCACAGCAAGCTTAGGATCAGGACCAAGCATGGTGGGAATGGTAATTTCACAGCAGGATGCCACCCAGAGAAACTTATTGTCTATGCTTACAAAGGCAAGCAGATCTCTAAATTCATCTACAATATTAAGAAAATAAAAAAGAATGCACTGGCTGTTTTGTTGGGGTCAGGAGATGTTAATTCATTGAATGATCAAAAAGGAGGCTGGGATGGACAATTGAATTAATATGAGAGACTGTGCTTTGGTCTGAGAGAACTGAGCTGTCTGGAGGTCTCCAGAGAAAGCCCTTTTAAGCAGAATCCAAGCTTTCAGCTTGTACCCATAATTTGACTTTGAGTTGCTTCTTTCTCTGCTCTTGAACACTCTTTCCTTAGAACCCCTCTCCAAGCTGAGGTTGATCTTTGAAAAAATCTGGACAATATGGTTGCCAAAATGTGCATGATGACAACACCAGCCAGTTTACATGGGGGAGGGGGAGTGTCACAAGTTTCTAGATGAAGAAATACAAAAAAATCAATGGCTGCTGAAACAGGCAGAAACAGTTGTCTCCAGTGATAAACTCTATGATACATCCTCCAGTCCCAAACACTCAGCCTTAAACATATGAACAATAATAAAAATTTTAAAGGGGAGGTGGTGAATTTAAGAGGGGACATGAGAACAGTTGATGGGGATAGAGAAAGAAGGAATAAATTGTATAAATATAGTACTCAAGTATAAAAGTCTCAAAAACCTTAAAAATTTAAATTGAAAACAATGTGCATGGGTTCATTTCCACAGTTTAGTTTGTGTTTGTGTGTGTGTGTGTTTTAACATTTGTCAGAAGCATTATCTTGCATGCAAGCATGGCTGTCTGCAATTCTCTACCCTAAGCTTTTAATTTGGGTGAGTGAATTACTTAGCAAAATTTGAGTATGGATGAGTAAACATTAGTAGGGGTTTAATTTGTCTGTCCACTTATGCCTATACCTAAACTGGCTCAAAGCACCTCTGAAAAGCAGTCATAAGATTTTCTTTTTTATAAAGCAGTACAGCCATTTAGAGGCAATGTCAACCAGAAGACCACACGGTCATATAACCTTCCTCTTGCTCCTGATGATCTGCAGCAAGGGCTTCTTGGTGAAAGCTAGACAGAGAATGGAATACAAAGACAAACACACAAGTGATACAAGGTAGTTATCTGAAGAACGAAAGTATATATATATATATATATATATATATATATATGTATATACTTATATATATGTATGTATAATTATTTATATTTACATATCACATATATAAAATCATATACATGATACTATTTCAGTATCTTCTTCTAGGCCCTCATTCTTGCCTTTTGTACAAGGAAAGAGATCCCTGATTCAGCCCAGGAAATAGTTGGTACACAACTAGAAGGTATCACAAGGCGATGTCTGCTTAAAAAATGCTCCCATTTCAAATCTTATATACGAGACAATACTGGAGTTTTTAGCGTAAAAGTAAGAAGAACATATTTTAAATATAAATGAGTTACATGAATCATAGCAACTTCCGTTGTTGTTTCTGCCTCTGTGTCTTAAGATAAGTTTTCAATGTCTTTTACTCAATGAACTTCATCCCCATGGTGGTAAGTGGGGGTAGTATTTTCCTTCTCAGTTTGTCATGATCAGACCTTTTGAGAAAGGAGTCTCAGATACAATCCTAGCCCCAACCATAGAGGAACTAATTCCATTTCTCTATGACAATTAAAATATAGTTTTCAAGACAGTAGAATTATGACATCCTCTCTCTGCTGGTTTGCAATAGGAAAAGTTCAATATGTACATGGGTAGTGAGTAGTTATAGTTTTCAATTCATGTGAACTACATCATTGTTTCTTTTTGTGCACAGTTGTGAATGTATGTGAGTGCACCTATGTCTCTGTGTTTGTGTTGTCTATTTCTCTTCATTCTTCTTTGTTTTAGAGATTGAATCTTGATTTACTTTTTTTATGCTACAAGATATTTAATGATTATTGCATTGTATTGTGTGTGTGAGGGAGGGGTGGTAAGAGAGGAAGAACTGAAGTTCATCAAGGTGACTTAATGTTATTAGATTTACCTAAAGATTTCTAATGTTGTAATTATCTCACTAATTGTTGTGTCCAAATCATTGCATAGCCAACAACAGCTTTTATAAATTCTATTATATGAAAGAAATGGATAAATTGAGCAAAGAAAATGAAAATGCAGTAGAGAATGCATGCTCTATTAACTGATTACAAGTTTATTAAAATTTTAAGTGCAGCAAAAATTTCAAGTCATTAAGGCAACAAACCTATCTACAATAGCAGCTTTTGACATATATGCTGCAAAATCCTAATACTGACATACATGTTCTTTCAGAATTGCATATCACCATTTGATTACTTCTAAGAGCAAGTAATAATAAAAAAAATTGAACATATTCTTCACTCTCCTAGTGAGGACTGTTAAAGTTGTTCTTATCAGGCCTTAGACTTCTAGTCTAATTTGTGCATTAGCTCAGTATGTCTTTAATACAATAAGTAATCTGTTGTTTTAAAGGTAATAGGAAGAAATATGGTCAATGTTGTGCTCTAAGAGCAGCATCTCTTCAAGTAAAGCAATAGATAGAAATATATTTGGTTTTACATTGTGCTATTATTTCTATGTAACCAATGAAATGCCATACATAGGATAGAAATATTTAAAAGGGTTCGTTTCAACAGATATTAACATATATTTTAAACAACTGCCATGCTGTATACAATACGGTAGATATCATGTTCACTACAGAAAGTGGTGACAATCATGAGAAGTGATAAATAAGATAAAATATAGCTCTATTCCTTAAGAGGTACAATTACTAAGAATTAAACTCATATATGATGCACCAGGATATGAGCCATTGCTCATATCAAAGGAATAGCAGGAAAATTCAAGGTCCCAGTGACCCTAGTGTGTGGAATTGAAAGATATACATTTGTGGAGAGGTTTACCTCTTAAAAACTAAGAGCAGCCAATCATCTATGGATGGGGAGAGTGATAGGGCAGAAATATGGATTTCAAAGCCATTACAAGTTCAAACAAAAGTAGATAGAAACAACCATAGAATGCATGTAGAGATGAGGGAGAATTAAATGGCCACATGCCTTAATTTAGAAAGTGTGTATTTGATGGTGGTTGAATAGAGAATATCACTTAGGAGTAAATGATGTCATGAAGCACACCAAGAGAGAAAGGCTTAAAGATAATTAGAAGAATAACAACCAGACTATGTACAGTTAACAGACAGGAGCAGCCCTGCTCTTTTTTTTTTTTTTTTTCCCATTGCTCTGGCCTTATGGCTCCATTTCAAAGCATTAGTGGGTTGGAGTCTTCCCCCCCCCATGCGTTCATTTGTT
Organism: Rattus rattus; assembly: GCF_011064425.1. Taxonomy (NCBI): domain Eukaryota; kingdom Metazoa; phylum Chordata; class Mammalia; order Rodentia; family Muridae; genus Rattus; species Rattus rattus. The sequence continues at coordinate 88,549,926 of NC_046165.1, read as the reverse complement.
GCATTATTACCCATTTCCATTTATTTTATTTATTTTTTATCTTTATTAACTTGAGTATTTCTTATTTACATTTTGATTGTTAATCTGCTTCCCGGTTTCCTGGCCAACATCCCCCTAACCCCTACCCCTCCCCTTGTATATAGGCTTCCCCTCCCCATCTTCCCCCGATTACCACCCTCCCCCCAACAATCACGTTCACTGTGGGTTCAGTCTTAGCAGGACCAAGGGCTTCCCATTCCACTGGTGCTCTTACTAGGCTATTCATTGCTACCTATGAGGTTGGAGCCCAGGGTCAGTCCATGTATAGTCTTTGGGTAGTGGCTTAGTCCCTGGAAGCTCTGGTTGGTTGGCATTGTTGTTCGTATGGGGTCTCAAGCCTCTTCAAGCTCTTCTAGTCCTTTCTCTGATTCCTTCAACGGGGGTCCCGTTCTCAGTTCAGTGGTTTGAGCAGCCCTGCTCTTAATGCTTCTGAACAACACAGCTTACTCAAGAAAAATGCCTGTGTCCTCCAAGCACCTTCCTCCTTGAAGTTCAAGTTTCTACCACCTTTTCCCTTTGGATCTCTATTCGCACCTTAAACCTGATATGCTACTCAGCACAGTGAAGATTTTAGCATCTATGAAGTACTTAGTAGCAACTGGTGGAGGGGTTTTTGATTATGTTTAAATCCTTTTAATAACAACAATGCAATATTGTGAACTAATTACCACCACTGCTCCCTGGGATGATGTAACGTTTACTTTCTGCAAATTTTTCAGGGCAGCTACATAGCTATATGACAGGTCAGATTTATATCTAGGGAGTGCCCATGCATTTTGTTACTCTTTATTTTTGCTAGGTATAACAGTTCAAAATTATGCACGTTGTAATCTGTGGTAGCAATAACCTAAACACGGACCTCAACGCTAGGGAGATACTACTGCACAACATTATCTTACGATCACCATCACGGAGCTTGATGGTTAAGAACACTTGTGGATCTTGCAGATGATTTGAGTTCCGCTGCCAGCACTTGCATCAGATGACTCATAGCCAACTCTAACTCCAGCCTCCAGGGGATCCGATGCCCTCTCCTGGCCTCCTCTGATAGGTGAATCCACAGGTGAACTCTGGAGTGACCTGCAGACTAGGCAGATGAGGGGCTGTTTGTAAAGGCTCACGGTGTAGCAGATGGACTAGTGTAGGGAGCATGTTTATAGATGGAGTGGTGGATGCGTTTGTAGGGTAAGGGACATATATGAGAACATGTATGTTCCACTAAGTTTTGTGAGGAACATAAAACTGCTGGTTTTAATGAAAAGAAAATGTTTAGAACAAACAAAAACACGTGTGCACTTATTTCCTCCTAAAAGTGGATTTTTTTTTCACTCATAATAGTAGCAAAATAAACTTTGTGAAAGTCAACATTTCCTTGATGGCAGAAAGTTCAGAATCAGTGTTTTCATTGGCAATGGTTTTCTATAAGTAACATGTCCTATGGTAGAATGTCCATGCTGCCTGCTTTTCTCTCAGAAATCATATCCATACCTTTGCTCACAGAGGGATCTGTTTTGTCCGTTGATCTAAGAACAAGCCTGTTGTAGAAAATATTTACTCTCAATCCAGGGTTTCTACCCTACTTTTGACCATTTAGTTCCCGGATAAAAGATACACATAACCTTTATATTTATAATAAACCTTAATCGGAACAAGAATTGGGCAGATATTGATTTCTACGCTTATGTCTATTTCACAGCCAATAATCCCATTATGTAATTTGCCATGTTTAGTCTGGGCTGTTTTTAACTCCAATTAGCCAACTGTTATGGGCATTATTTTAAAGGCTTACCTCATGAAGGCTTCTCCACTCTCTACCTTTCCTCCTCCTTGTGCTTTTCCTCAGATCCAAGTCCAGTAACCCTAAATCCTACCTATGTCATTTCTCCTCAGCTATTAGCTGTCAGCATCTTTATTCACCAATCAGAAATAACTTGGGGGCAAGATCACATAGTGTCATTTAGGTCTAAGTGGGGTTTCTGGGAGCAACCAGTATTTAGCATAGAATAACAACAAACAAACAAACAAACAAACAAAAAACAAAAAACAAAAAAAACCCAAAAACAAAAACCAAAAAAGCAAACCTCAACATAAGCCTGTAACTTACAATCAGGCTAAATAAATAAATAAGCAAATAAAAACCCCATTAAGTCCATAGTGTTTTGTGGAAAATGGAACAGGGGGGCATCAATCTGGATCAAAGCTGATCAGACTATTTAGGCTGGGGGTCTCACCTCTGTGGGCATCTGCTAACAAGAACCTAACAATCCTACCTCTTCCGTGCTGATTACTTTCATATCACATAGCATCCAACATTAAATAGGGAAGTGTTGCAGTATAATTAAAACTGCACGACCGGTTGCCACTAGTTCCCACTGCGCGTGGATCCATGCACTTTAGCTGTTTCCCTGTCAGCCATTTTCACACACTGTCCCCTTGGCAGGTTGTTACCATGCCTGACATGCACATCATGTCCCACAGGCCATGCTAGCATGGCCCCACACCAAGCTAGCCCCAAGAACTCTATAGCTAGCACGGCTTCCTGTCATGGACGCTACTCACACTCCCAACAACCCCGTTAAGTCACGACTCAACAAACCGTAGCCCAACAACCAGATTTATATGTTAAATACTCAATGTACAATACAACCACGCAATTAACTTACCACCAATTGATAAGTATATAAACTGCCCACCTACATAAGGTAAATTTGCCTATAGAAATCCATCCCTTAAGAAATATTCATAACAAGCTGTATCTATTTAGAAATGCATGGCGAGGATTGTTTATATCTGCCTCCATGTTGCTCCTCCCTTTCCGTTCTTCCCTCTCCTTCTAAAAACCCCTGTTCCTGCTTCCCTTCCTTTTGTCCAATGACTGGCCTCATTTTATCTTGTGTCTGCCTTCACCTTCATAATGACATCAACCTACAGGGAAGTTTTGGTTGGGTGCAAGTATCTGCAGCTGTCTCAGCTGATTATTGGGACTCTTAGAGGAAAGCTATGCTAGGCTCCTGTCTGTGAAAATGCCATAGCATCAGCAATAGTGTCAGGCCTTTGAGCCTCCCCTTGAGATGGATCCCAAGTTGGGCCAGTCACTGGACCACCGTTCCCTCAGTCTCTTCTCCATTTTTGTCCCTGCAGTTCTTCTAGACAGGATGAATTCTGAGTAAGAGTTTTTGACTGTGGGAATGGCAATGCCATCCCTCTATTTGATGTCCTGTCTTCACCTGGGAGGTAGTTTCTACAAGTTCCCTCTCCCTACTGTTGGGCATTTCTTCTAAGGTCCCTCTCTTTGAGTCCTGAGGGTCTCTCACTTCCCAGGTCTCTGGTATATTCTAGAGGGTCCCCGTATGGTTGCACATTTCCATTTATTCTACTGGCCCTCAGGGCTTCTCTCCTGTTTCCACCTCCCAATACCTGATAATGTTCCCCCTTTCCTCTCCTCCTCTCCTTTCCTACCCCAGATCCTCCCTCCCTCTGCCTCTTGTGATGGCTTTCTTTCCTTTTCTAAGTCAGATTGAAGCATCCTTACTTGGGCCCTCAGCTTGTTAACCTTCTTGAGTTCTGTGGATTATATTGAGTATTCTGTACTGTGTGTGTGTGTGTGTGTGTGTGTGTGTGTGTGTGTGTGTGTGTGTGTGTGCGTGCGTGTGTGTGTGTGGCTACTATTCATTTATTAGTGAGTACATACCATATATGTCCTTTTGAGTCCGAGTTACCTCACTCAGCATGATATTTTCTACTTCCATCCATTTGCCTGCAAACTCATGATGTCCTCATTCTTAATAGCTGACTAGTATTCTATTGTGTAAATAAACCACATTTTTCTGTATCCACATTCTTCCATTGTGGGTCATCTGGATTGGTTCCAGCTTCTGGCTATCACAGATAAGGCCTCTATGAACATAGTGAAGCACGTTTCCTGTCATATGGTGGGGAATCTTTTGGGTATATGTCCAGGAGTGGTATAGCTGTGTCTTCAGGTAGATCTATCTCCAATTTTCTGAGGAACCTCCAGATTGATTTCCAGAATGGTTGGATCAGTTTGCAATACCACCGGCAATGGAAGAGTGTTTCTTTTTCTCCACATATTCACCAACATCATGCACTGTCACATGAGTTTTTGATCTTAGCCATTCTGATTAGGTATAAGGTGAAATCTCAGGGTCATTTTGATTTGCATTTCCCTGATCACTAAGGACTTTGAACATTTTTTTTAAATGCTTCTTGGTCATTCGAGATTCCTCGGTTGTGACTTCTCTGTTTAACACTGTTAGCATTCAGTCTAAGCTCTACTCCACAGTTACTAGGTATTCCAGACACAATAAAAGGGGCTGCTTACCCCCTTCTCGCTTTCTTGCTCTTTTGTTCTCTTTTGCTCTCTTGCTCTTGCCCTCTTCATTCTTTGTCCCTTCTTTCCTCACTCCTGTACCCCCCTCTCTCTCCACATACTCATGACCAGCCTCTATTCTTCTACTCTCTTCTACTTCCCTCCTCTCTCCCTCCCCCCCCTGCCTTTTTCTGCCCATACTACCCTCTTTAACCCCTTCTCCATGTTGTGAATAAACTCTATTGTATACTATACTATCATGTGGCTGGTGAAGTGATGCCTCAACATGGGCCCGTGGAAGCACCCCTTTCCTCCATACCTCACCATACCTCCATAGAAAATATTCTCCCTCTCTTTATATTTTTAAAAGCACATCAGGTACCGTACCCCATTTTTTGATTGGGTTGTTTGGTTTTTTGGAGGTTAGCTTCTTGAGTTCTTTATATATTTTGTATATTCATCTTCTATTGAATGTGGGGCTAGTGAGGAACTTTTCTCAATATACAGGTTACCGATTCATCCCATTGACTATATCTTTTGCCTTACAGAAGCTGTTCAGTCTCATGAGGTCCCATTTATCAATTCTTGATCTTAAAGCCAGAGCCATTGGAATTCTGTTTAGCCCGCCCTGCTTTCTGTGCCAATGAGTTCAAGACTCTTCCCCACTTTCTCTTCTATTAGATTCACTGTATATGGTTTTATGTTGAGATCCTTGATCTACTTGCACTTGAGCTTTGTACAAGGAGATAAGAATGGATCTATTAGTGGGGCATCCTCTTGGAGATTGAGGAGGAGGAATGGGATGAGGAGCTGTTGGAGGGTGGACCAGGAGAGGGACAATGATTGGAAAATGAAAAGATTAAAGATAATTAAAAAAAACAAATGAAGAAGACAGCAGATCAGTTTCAGGGCAACAGCAACCATCAGCACATGTCAAGTTGGTGGGGATCAATTGCCTGGTGGTGCTCCAGGGGCATAAACTAGGTCACCCCTCCCTCTATGCAGCTATGCTAGACCTGGCATATAAATATGGTGAAACCTAGGCAGAGACTGGGAGAAAGATGCATGTGTGGTTCTGAGCTCTAATTTGTGCTGATATTGTACTCACTTTGAGCACAAATTCAGTATTTGTTGTTTTCATAGGATAGACAGGATGACCGATGGAGACAGGGTAGACTCCAGAATATTTCCTAGGAGACAGGATGGATGGCTTCCTGAGTGTGTTCTCAGCTTGAGAGCATTGTTCTAACATAGCCCATGATCTCCACCTCTCAGTACCACTCTGTGAAGAGCTCACCTCCCTTTGTTTGCCTCAGGAGATGCATATTAATTCTGTTTTCTCCTGGTTGAGAAAAGGAGAAGAGGAAGTCAGGACTGTGTTCTCCTGTCAGAACCACTGGAGGAGACATCAGCATGAGGTGGAAACATTAGAACAAAGGAGTTGTTAAATAAGTTCTCTAAAAGCTGAAGGTCAGAGGAGTAAAAGCTTCAAGAAAACAGTTTATTCACAAAATTAATGAATTGAAGGTGTGCATGCATGTGTGTAAATTTCCAGTAAAATAACCTCAAATAGAAGAAAGACTAGCCAAAGTACATATTTTATTTTTATGACAAGAACACAGAAGCAGTAATTGGTTTTAAAGGAGGAGCAGAAACTTTTAATTTAGAATTTCAGGTAATATTAAGGCCTGTTTCCTGTTGTTAAAACGTATCACTGACAAGGCTGCTTACAACAGATCAAACCTATCATCTCACAGAATTTGGGGTTCAAATTTAGGAATAGATCTCAGAAAGTTAAAAAAATAAAGATTTGGGCAAGGTTACATACATTATGAAAGATCTCAAAAAAAAAAATCCAATTGGCATCCTCACCTTTTCTAGCTGGTAGAAACTATAAGCATACTGGGATTCCTGGCTTCATCTTTAAAATTAGCACAGGCTGCCCTAGTTTTTCCCAAGATGCACCATGCTAACACTAGCTTCCTGCCTCTCATTTGAACATTTAAAAGACCCTTGTGATTATAAGTCTCCCAAAAGGACTCCCTGGGATAGTCCAGGTTTATCTCTTAATAATAAGATCTGCCTTGAAAAAGGATACTCATTCCAGGGTATCCTCTATTCTTTTGGCCTTGTAAAATAGCATAATATTTTGGGGGGATTCAGATACTGACATCTTGTATGAGGTCATTATTTTTTATCACAAGTTCAAAAACAAAGGAAGGAAAGAACAAAACAGTAGAAATATGAACCATGTGCATTGGGTCTTAAGGTTGTATGTAAATCTTTCTTGTTCTGTCCATTGATGTTAATAGTGCATAACAATGTAAAACCCTAAGATCACTACTGAATTTCCAAGTCAAAAATCTTTGTGGTTATTGTAATGTTATCTTAATTTGGGATAGTGACTTTCATAGAAAAAGTTTGAATGCTTTTATTAACACATTACACTTTAGTGCAAGTTGATTTTATGAGCACATTTTAGTCTCATCTTGTTTTTTTTTTTTTTTTTTTTTTTTTTTTTGAGGCTAACAGAGATCCTTTATAGGAGACAAAGCTTTATCTGCTGCTGGGTAGGGAGAAGACAGAAGGGCAGCCAGGGACTTTCCATGTCTGGGACATTCAGGGACCTCTCTGGTTCCCATGGTCAGACGATGGGTTCAAAATTTGACTGATTTCTTCTGGTCCTCACAGTTTTCTATTTCTTATAGCTCAGCACTAAATAAAATGATATTTTGATGTTGAAAATGCTGGGTTACATTATTTATTTATGTCTGCTTGTTACATCCGAAGGGCCTGTAGCAACTTACAATGAAAAGCTGAATATAATAAGATCAAGAATAATTCTATAATAAAAGTCAAATGACTCAAACTCTGTGTATCAGCTTTATTGGTCGAAAGGGAGTCTGAGTAAGTTCGTATATTACGCAGCTGTCAGGCAGATTGTATGGCAGAACGTGTGTAGAATCCCTGCAAAATCCACAGTCCTTGTTTCTATATTTTCAGGTAAAAGATGAAGAGTCAACAAATTCTGTAACAAAACTCTGAGCAGAGCTTACCGCACAGAAAACTCTCCCAAGAGTCCTAAGGTTGAAAGGAAGCAAGACATTGATGGCAGATGAAGCTGATACTGTAAGGTAGTGAATCTGAAGAAGAGATAGGCATTTTTTCTGACTGGATCCTATTCCAAGGATTTTTTTTAAAAAAAAAATTGTTACCTACCATAAATTTTAAATAATTTTATAAAATATTGCCTTCTATTTAAAAGAACAAAACTTGTTAATTTTAAAACTCAAAACCTAATGCAATCTAATCTAGAATAGTTAGCTAATATTTTACAGCTAGCCACATCAATGACTAAAAATGTTCTATAAAATTGACTTTAGTATGTGTAGTAGAAAAAATTACGAGTAAACAAAATAGAGCCTGTTAATAAGTTTTCCTCCCCTAAACATTGACCACAGTTTAACTCCTCAAAACTGAGGGTATAGTTTAACTGTCTATCTGTTTACATGTATAACTCAGGTATAGTGTCCAGAGAAGCCAGAAGAGTACACCAGGTCCCCTGGAACTGAAGTTATAACCAATTGGGAGTCATTATGTGGTTGCTAGGAACCAAACCCAGTTTCTATGAAAGAGCGGCAAGAGTTCTTAAGCACTGGAGCATCTCTCCAACTTAGTGTTCATTTCAATAAGTAGACAGAAGTAGCTTCGGTGAACTAAAGTTCAACAATTGGTATTGAGTAAGTGCTTGATATCTAGGTCAAGGTTTATATCTATATTTGACATAATAACAAAATCATGTCAAAACATGTTGAATGAATTATTAATAAATCCCAGGGGTATGGTTTGCTACTTGTCCTAATGGTTATATTCCCGAATGAAACACACACAGCCTTTATATTGTAATATGCCTTATGTTGTACAATAGCTGAGTCCCGGCCTAACTTCCATGCTGTTAATCTACTTTCCATTGATAATCCCCAGTTATTACTTACTAAATTCTATATTCTATCTTGGCTGCTAAAAACACAGTTGAGCAGCCCTCTAAGCTGTGTTCTCCTGACTCCTTCACATGGCAGCTATGCCTCTCTGTCCTCCACTCTTCTCAGACATGGCATTTATTCTTTTCTCCACTGTCTTCCTCCATGGTGGATCCCTCCTTCTCCAGGCTCCCAGTCCTAAGCATGGAAAATCCTAAAATCCTGCCTTTCTCTGTACTCCCAAGGTATTGACTTTTGTCATCTTTATTTACTCATCAGAATGAACTGGGGGCAGGCTCCTAGAAACTACCTGCAGAATGTCTCTTGAAAGCAGTGTTTTAGGGAACATAATTAGCATTTGTAATACAAGCGGCTACAAAAACTTACAGACATAAAATTTGCTCTCTATCATATGTTCATGTAGTTGCTTAACCAATCCTCGGCCTCTTTCTTAAATACCTGACATTGTATTGTAGATCTCTTCTCTCTCTCTCTCTCTCTCTCTCTCTCTCTCTCTCTCTCTCTCTCTCTCTCTCTTCTTTTTCTTGCAGGGATGAGGGAAGGGATAGCAGATTTCTGGATGGGAAACCAGGAAAGGGGTAACATTTGAAATGCAAATTTATAAATCCAATAAAAGAAAACAATAGAAAAAAAGAATTATTTTTGCTATTGTGGATTTTCTCTATTTTGCTTTTCCAGATGAATTTGAGAATGACTTCCTTGCTTTGGTTGCCACCATCTTATTATTTGTCTACATCTGGGTGCCCTGGACAACATACAGCCGTAGAAGCATGTGCTACAGTGGTTGCTTTTTATTCCTAACCCCTTAATATTCATCCATGTGAGAGTATGTGCCAACATCACTGTGCTTTTAAGGTGACACAATGTGTATGTCCATCCATCAAATATACATGGGCCACATTCACTTTTAGATTGTGAACACAAGAGCACAGATCTAAGAGCTTGTGTTCAGTTCTTTTAGGCATGTATCTGGAAGAGGGATTATTAGATTTGATGGTACGTCTACTGCATTTTGACTCCATGTTCCCATAAATGATTTCAGGTTCTTTGTGGTGGTCATCCTAAGCGACCATTATAAAGAGTGACTTCAGTTCAACAACATAAAAACAAATCACTGACTTGCCTGTTCATTGTACTAAAGACAAATTTCACAACAGAATTAGACAAGAAAATAAAACAAGGACAAACAAATAAACAACAACAAAATAGAAGGGGAAAAAACCCAAGAGAAGGCACAGGAACCAGATGCATATTTGTTCCCACACTCAGGAATTTCATAAAAGCACAAAAGTGGAAGCTGTAATATATACTTAAAAGATCTGATGCAGACCTATGCAGGTTATGTACATGTATTTATCATCTCTGCATATGTTGGTTGGCCATTTAGGTATGTTCTTTGAAAAATAGCTATTTAAGTATTTCATCCAATTTTTAAAAATATTTTCCTTTTATTGAAAATAAATTGTGTTCTCACTTGATATACCCTGATGAGGATTTCTCTTCCCTTTAGTCCTTCCAATTCCTCCTCACATCCCCTTCCATCCAGATACAAACACTTTCTTACATTAGAATACAAACAGGCTGCTAAGAGACAATAATATAATATAAGTTAAAAGAAAAACTTTCACAACAGAATTAGACAAGAAAATAAAACAAGAACAAACAAATAAACAACAACAAAATAGAAGGGGAAAAAACCCAAGAGAAGGCACAGGAACCAGATGCATATTTATTCCCATACTCAGGAATTTCATAAAACCACAAAAGTGGAAGCTATAATATATATTTAAAATATCTGGTGCAGACCTATGCAGATTATGTACATGTTACTTCAGTCTCTGTGAGTTCATATGAGCTTTACTCAAGTTTATTTGAATGCCTTGTTTTCTTTGTGTCTTCCATCCCATTTAACTTATATACACTCTGCCTTGTCTTTGATACAATTCCTGAGACCTGAATCAAGGGATTTGATAGAGACATCCATGTACAATTGAGTATTAAAAGGTCTTTCACTTTCTGCATAATGTCAGGCTGTGGGTCTTTGTATTTCCTATCTGCTGTGGGAGGATAGTTCTCTTGTCTTTGTCTAATTTTTAAAGAACTTGCTTTTTTGTGTTGTGTGACAATCGTAGTCACTCTTTGTTGTTTAGTTATTTACAAATATATGACATGCAAATGTTTTCTCCTGTTCTGTATGTTGCCTGCTTTTGATTTTATGTAATTAAATTAGCTTTTTTTTTTTTTATTTTGTTGCTACCAAATGTAGTTTATGTATACTGTGGAGTGGTAGAAATATGACCTAACTAGATCAAGATAACTGAAAAAAGCAGGAAAAAACTGAACACAAGAAATTTCTGATGCAAAATGTCAGAAACTCTTGTGAAGTTTTAAATCATTATAAAGTATAGATTATAAACTATTTCTAGTAAAATAAGGTACATTCTATATTTCACTAAACAAAATACATACCATTACATGATTCACGTAACTGTACACAATAGATTTATTGTTTTTAAAGTAAATCAAACATTTTTGCCTTTACAAGTGTGTTACAAGTATATACTACCAAGCATTTAAATTATAAGATACATTTGGATAGTAAAATCCAATATTTTGTATGTTTCTATATTGCTTTTATGAGGCTCTTTAAAAAACTAAAACTTTCTCTTAAAGGGAACTATTTCCTATTCATTATCACAGAAGTGGGTTTCTTCCTACATTACTGTTTATATTTTTCTTATTTGCTTTATGTTTATATTTTATAATAACATAAACATTCTTTACACTTGAGATACTGAACTCATTGAAATTTTTCTTTTTGCATTCCTTTTTTCATCTGCTCAGTCATTGTCTTTGAAGTACTTATTGTGGATACCATGAAATAACAGATATCTTTCCTGACCTTCTACTTTTGTGCCCTGCCCCCCAAGCCAAAAAGTGTTCAGAGAAATACATAAATAAGGGAGAAAACATCAGAGAAGGGAGGTTTCTATGAAGAAAATTATATCAGAATATCATCCAGGCCCAGGGAAGTTGTCTGTTGTTGGTGATTGCACCTATGTGATACCTAAAGCTGGGTGTAGGCCTGTGGGTTTAAGAAAAAACAAACAGACTCAGGTTATTCGTGTTAAGAAAAGAGAATGCCAGGGGTGGGGAATATGTTCAGGGCGAGAGCGCGTGCCAAGGGAGGGCAAAGGCCGGGGGTCGGGCCCAAGAAATGAAAAAAAAAAAAAAAAAAGAAAAGAGAATGCCAAATCTTTTACTTGATTCACTGAATATATACCCCAAGTTCACCAGGTGGAAAATTCCAGGAAGCACAGTGAAAAAACCGGCTTATGCCCTTAGGAACAAAGAAAGAGGAACAAAAGACAGGAATCAATTATCTCCTGGGTGGTACACTTCAGGGCCAGGGTGTTTCTTTGTTAGGAACAAAAGGCTTCCACATGCATTAGCAAGGTTTCAGCAGGAGTCAAACACTGGTCCCAGGAGAGTCCCGACAAGTCCACTTTTTTAATTTTTTTATTAAGCAGCGCCTGTCTTAGGACACTTTGGGTGCCAACCTCTTGCCCATCTCTAGGAATCTCTGCCAGTCTTAGAGCCTCTGTCTTAGGTAAGGGTTGGATCCCAAAGAGTTGCATGTCTTTGGCTAACTACTCGTAGACTGAACTAGAGTCGGGTAGAGGGATTGTCTCCTGCCAAGGAAAGCAACACCTGCTTAGTTGCTGCCCTGGACTGGGTGTGCTGTTTGTGCATGTGATAAGAAGCACAAGGCCACCCGAGGGCCATACCACTGAGGGCCATAACACCGAGGGCCATCATCAAGCTGTCCTGAAAGAGCATTGAATGTTGATTTAAATTTAGAATTCCCAGTGTCAGCAACTTCTCCTGAAATTTTATCCACTGTGCTTACCTTAACATCAGGTTGGGGGAGGGCAATCCCAGACACTGCAGACACAGTGGCTACAGCAGCAATGGCTGGTACATTAGCAGTCAAGATGCCAAAGTCTTTCCCATGACGGTTCAGGATCAGTCAACCTTCTCCAGAATGACTGGCAGGCAATGGGACCATGCCTGAGATCCACACAACCAGGGCAGAGTTCCCTGGTCCTCAGTAGATTCATGCAGATAGCATTCTTGAGAAGCTACACACTGCAAAATGGCAACACCAGGTAGGGTGGTGACGGGGATGGGCAGGGGTAAGGGCTGGAGTCTGGCCTTCTCTTCCAGCATGCAGTGATGCAAGGAGGGTTGGAATGCAGGCTGTGGTGGGATGGGACATGCAGCAGTGGTGATAATGACCACAGCAATGCCAAAATCATCTACATGACGACACAAGGTGATGGGGAATCCTCCATCTTCATCCAAGGGCACAGGAATGACTCCAGGGACCTGAACCACAAGAGCTGAATCTTTAAGTTCCAAACAAGGTCAGCAAACAGGACAACTGCTTTTCCTGTGGTCTTATTGGTGGTGATCACCACTGGCCAAATTGTGCTTCTTATTCCCACTGGCATCAGGAAGCATTCACGAAGCTTCAATAGGTCTCAATCCATACCAGATTCTGTGGTGACAGGACATGTACAACACTCAGGAACCCAAATGGATGCTTCAGCATCTCTAGAAAGAACACAAGCAGAAACCCTAACCCTAACACAGGGTCAGGTCCTTTCCATAATCCTAAGGTCAAATCTTTCCAAGGGACCAGCACTTCCTTACATCTTATTCCTTTCCAATGTCTATCTGCTGCTGAACAATTATTCTTATCAACTAACAAAAAATTTAAAATATAGATAATAAAGGAAAGTTTAGCAGGTGGGGAATTCTGGTCCCCTGTTTTTGTTTTTTCAAGATAATTCTTAAGTGTTAGATGAGCTCTTCCTACCATGGCTTATCCTTGAGGATTATAAGGAATGCCAGTAGTATGTACAATGTCATAATCCTCACAAAATTTCTAAAAGGTCCACTAGTATACGCAGGACCATTATCAGTTTTTAATTGTTGTAGGACTCCCATAAAGGCAAAGGCCTGTAAACAGTGACTTTTAACATCTTTAATTTTCTCTCCATTATGAACAGAGGCAAAGAGTAAGCCAGAATATGTATCCATAAATACATGGACAGACCGTAATTTCCCAAAGGAAGGAATATGGTAACATCCATTTGCCAAATATCATTAGGCTGTAACCCTCTTGGATTAACTCCTAAATTGAGAGAGACAATAAACGGGGCACACTGGGGACATTGAGTGACTATTTGGGCTGCTTATTCTTTAGTTACTCCATTGTGAAACCTCAAATAATTAGCATTAAGATGAAATTTTCTATGCATCTGTAAAGCTTAATCATAGGCAGTACTACTGATTAACGTATAATAACATGGAGACTGAGTATTAAGAATCAGCCAACTCATTGCCTTGTGCTAAGGGGCCAGGAAACATGGAACATCCTCTTATATGACCCACAAAAATAGGTTCCCAATGCTACCATAGCAAAGCCTGTACTTGTAATAAGCAGGCACAAATGAATGAAACAGGAGCAACAAAGGCAGTGGTCTCAAGGAGTGAAATAATCTGAGATACATACACACTATCAGTGTATATGTTACAAGGTTCAACAGGAAACATAACCAAAGCTAATTGTAACGCTTTCAATTCTGTTAGCTGTGCAGAACAATTAGGAATTTTTATTACCCCTACCCTCCCTCCAGACCCTACTGCAGCAGATCCATTGAAGGAACCATCAGTAAATACTAAATGAGCTTTTTGTAAAGGGGAGCTAACAATAATTGGTGGAAAAATTACTGCATGCATTTTTAAAAATTGACAAATCTTATAATCAGGCTAATAGTTATCAAATTGACTAACAACTGTGCACATTAAAATAGCCCACTCTGTAAGCCCCTGGGCTAAATGTTGTAGTTGCTCCTTGGTATAGGAAGTAATAATAAGATCTGATTCTTTGCCAAAGGTCTGTAAACTGATTCTTTGAAAATTTAACAGTAATTGAGCAACGGTCTGAGGATAAGCCATCACTATTTTTGCAGGTGAAGCTTGTAAATAAACCCAAATTAAAGGTCCATCTTGCCAAAAAAGCCCAGTAGGAGAATGGGCAGACACAAAAATTGAAAAATGAAAGAGCCTTAGAATAATCAATATAATTAAGGTGAGACTCTTCCAAAGCCTGCTGTACTAAATTTAAGCACACATCAGCTTCTGGAGTTAATTGTCTAGATGAATTTGGAGAGGAATCACCTTTTAAAACATTAAATAATGGCTTCAACTGTCCCACTGTTAATTTTAACGTTGGTCAAAGTCAATTTATATCCCCTAATAATTTTTGAAAGTCACTTAAGGTCTTTAGTGTATCTAATCTAATTTTAAGTTTTTGTGGGCAAATTCCTTTTTGTAATAATTCATGTCTTAAATATTGGCATGGGAAGTTCTTTTGGACTTTCTCAGGGGCAATCACTAACCCTGAAGCACCCAATTCTTCTCGAAAGTCAGCATATGCTGTCACCAATTCCTTTTCATCTGGAGCCACCATCAAAATGTCATCCATGAAACGGATAATGTATATCTGTGGATATTTCTGCATCAAAGACTTTAGTGCAGAGGCTATATACACCTGACACATAGTAAGACTATTGGCCATCACCTGAGGCAACACCACCTACTGATAGCGAAGAGAAGTCTCTTGAAAATTTATGGAAGGAATGCTAAAGGCAAATCTCTCAGTCTTTAGGATCTAGTGGGATAGTAAAGAAACAATCCTTTAAGTCAATAACTATCATATGCCAATTTTTTGGTATAGCTACAGGAGAAGGGATAGATATTTTCCCTTAAATTTTGTAATAATCTCCACTTTCCAGATTTTTTCTTAATCACAAAAATGGGTGTATTCCAAGGGGGAAGTGGACGGAACAAAATGACCAGCTTGTAATTGTTCCTTTGCTAATTGATGAGCTGCCTCCAACTTTTCCTTGGACTGGGGCCACTGTGGAATCCATACCAGATCATTTGACTTCCAGGTGATGGGCAAAGGTTTAGGGTAAGGAGGCTTACTAACAGTGATCCTTAGGATAAATTTCCCAAGCCTGCTTTATCATGAAAATGTTTAATTATTTTTTAGCTCTTCACTTATACTGCAAGGTTTGTCTTGTAAATTTTTGCCCAATCTTCTCCCTGGGAAGAAGCCTTGTTTCCTCATCACATTTTGTACAGGCTGAGTTGTCAGCACGACCCACCCCCCTCCGGTATCATTGAGCACATCTCGTCCCCACAAGTTGATAATTATTTGCTCTAAAACAAAAGGCTGAAACCATCCCTCATGTCCTTTCGCATCTCTCCATTTAAGAATCTTGCTGCTTTTTTGAGGAGCTGTAGCTGTCTCCACTTCTTGTAGGGTGGAGTAAGATACCTCTAAGGGTCGGGCCTTTGGCCAGAAGGCTTTAGCTATTACAGTTGTATCAGATCCATTATCTAGGAGCCCGTGTAGGGGTTTTCTTTCAACTCATAGAGTGAATGTGGGATGTTTCTCTAAAGAGGACGCTCAAAATGCTCTAGACCTAGTGGACTCGAAACCCTGATTTCCACAGGCAGATTTAAACACAGGATTGTTAGTATAAAACTGGGCAAAAGAACCAATTGAGCTATCCTATCCCCTTGAGGAATAACTACAAATCCTTTTTCTACAGAAACCATAATTTTAATTTCTCGAGTAAATTCAGAGTCTATAACTCCTGGGAAAATTCCATCAAGGCATGGCTGAGGCCTAGTAAAAGGTCTATACTCTCAGAGAGCAGGGGCCCATATATCCCAGCACCAAGTGCCTGGGGGGCCCGTTTGAGGTGTTAACTCTCTGATGGAGGAGCAGATGTCCCATCCTGTGCTTCCTGGGGTACCTCTGACAAGGTCTTTGACATGAATGGATTGGTTTGAGGGACAAACTGTATTGGGGTAGGTTCTACCATAGAAGTTTTCATAGCTCCATACACTCTGGTTTGGGGTCCCCAGAGCAGGCACTGTCTCCCATTTCCCAGAAGGTGTAAAGGACATCCCTTGTCATCTTGCTTAGATCTGCACTCATTTCCCCAAAGATAGCCTTTACAACACTGAGGGCACAATCCAGGGTCTCCTGTCTTTTTTTTCTGAGGGCACTCTCTTTTAAAATGTCCAAGTTGTCCACAACCAAAACATGTCTTGGTCCCTCCATTTCCCTTCTGCATGGCCCCAACTAAAACTTGTCCTATCACATAATTTCCCATCTATTTCTTTGCACAATTAAACTGTTATTCTTATGAGGTATAATAGCTTCCTTGTACCATTTATTAGAATTTTCATATGTCAGTTGTTTCACTATGGGCACAATGGTATCAACATCTCCAAACAGCTTCCTAGTCAATTGTAATAATCTATCCATAAATTCCTGTAAAGGTTCCAAGGGTCCTTGTATCACCTTGGATAATTGTTCTCCAGCTGCCTTATTAGGCAGGGCCTTCCAAGCTCTAACTGGCGCTGAGTAGATTTGAGCATAAATAGCAGATCATATTGAATTTGGGCTACAAGGGCCACATATTGTCCAGCTCTGAAAGATCCTAGCTTGAGTCTCAGGATGGCGCGCCCCAGGAAACACCGATCCCGGACGGGCCCCCAAATGAAAGATCCCACGCAGAGAGAGACCCTTACTCAAGTCTCGGGAAATCTCGGACCCCAGACACAGAGAGACCATTTTGGATGTAATAAGCAAAGGCAAGGTTTATTACGGAGATCTATTATGGGGATCTCTGGGCCGACACGTACCCCACGCAGGAGACAGAGTTGTCGACCCCGAAACTCAAAAGTCAGGGGTTTATATAGGGAAGGCTAGGGGGTTTGGAGCGGTTACACACAATTGGCTAATTTCTGGCGTGGCTATAAGTGTTTGGCTCATTCAAACATGGCAGTGAGATTAAAGCACAGCAGAAGAGTATTTGCTGACTGGGGTGTTCAGGATTTTAGAAGCTAGGGGTGTATCAGGATTTGAAGGACATCTGGTTAAGGTGTGACTCTGAGTAAGCTGGGGGAGGTGCCCTTCTGCATCTTTATGGCCTGTCAGTCCTGGCTGCAGGGCGGGCCCCGCCCTGCCTGGACAGTGTTTAGTCCTGAGTCTGGATTTTGAAACGTATTCTTTTAATTTTATATTTTTAAACCTTAAATCTGTATAATTTTTCTTCCAGCTCTTGTCAGCATTTCTTGATTTCTTTCAGGGAATCAATCCTGCTTGTGCATTAAGTCTAGCTAGTTGTGCACATTTTTCTTGATATTCTCTCCTCCATAATAGATAATCTCCCCCACTCAATACTGCCCTATATAATTGTTGCCAATCTCCAGGAGTCAGATTGGACACAACAAAGGGCTCAAAAATGGCAGAAGTAAAGGGAGCAAGGGAACATAAGCAGAGACTGCTTCTTTCAGGATTTTCAACTCCTTAAAACTCAGAGGAACATGCTGTCTGATAGATTGACCTGCATTGCTGGGGTCCAGGACCTCAACAGCAACAGGATATGCCACACCCTATCCAGCAGGAGGCTCAAGAAAAATTACCCCTGTCCTTGGAGCCTTGTCTTCGTAACACCATGCCAAAGAAGGATAGGGTTCATAGGCGGGAGGAGCAGTAGCTCCCTCTCCTTAAAAGAAGGGATTTTCACTAGGAGGACGAGATTCTGACTTTTTAGTAATCCTGCACTTATTAATCTTCCTCTTAGGCACCTCTATTTCTTCTTCTGATGTCTCTCCTTCATTCTCCCCTGAGCTTGAATCTCCATCTGAATCAGAGGTTTGTAAAGACCTACATGAGGCATCATCCTGTGCCATTCCAAATGGTCTTTCTATCTCTGACATTTGTCCGTTTATATTAGCAATAGAGAGCATCCTTGACCAATCTCCACAAAGAGAGCGTGGCAACAGGAATGCTCCCAAGGCCATCTTCTGCAGTGTTCTTTGCAAATCTCTCTTAGCCTGTTCCCAATCAGGAATATTAAGTCCTCCTGAATGAACAAGCCAGGGTCTAGTCTTTTCTAAGGTTTTAATAACCTTTTCTAGCTGTTTTTACCTTTACCCCCATTTCCTGCTGTTTGAGTAAAGCATCTATCTGATCTGTTAGCTGTAAAGTAGAACTCACAATTCCCATGGATTGAAAATTTCACTTTTCTCTCTTTACTTACTCCCTTCTTCAATGGCTGACTTCCAGGGACGACCCCATCAGAAAATTACTCACTGTCATGATCTCAGTGGAACCTCCACTTGTTAGTGCCTGCACCAACTTGGTACCTAAAGCCAGGCTGTGGCCTGAGGGGTTTAAGAAAAAACGCACAGACTGGGGTCGTTCATGTTTAGAAAAGAGAATGCCAAATCTTTTACTTGATTCACTGAATATATATCCCAAGTTCACTGGGTGGAAATTTTCAGGAAGCACAGTGGAAAAACCAGCTTAACCCCTCAGGAACAAAGAAAGAGTAACAAAAGACAGGAACTGATTATTGCCCCAGACTTGTCACTTCAGGGAGGGTGCTCCTTTGTTAGGAACAAAAGGCTTCCATATGCATTAGCAAGACTTCAGCAGAGGTCAAACACTGCCGGGCCCCAGGAGGGTCAAACAGTTTGACTCCTCCAAAACCACCATTCCTGTTACTAATATTAGCAACCAGAAAATTATTGGGGTGCTTTATTTCAGAGAAAGTGTTCCTTTTCATCAGTGGCTCTTTTTATATCCTCAATAATTCTTTGCTTCTTTATTTCATTAGCAGTTTCCAGTGCTAACTCTTTTGGATTCAGTAATTTCAAACTATGTGAAAATCCTTAGCACCCGAATTAATAATGGTAATGCTTGCTTTTGTATGTGGTGCAACTGTTTAAGATCCTGACCAAACTTCATAATTTTTCTTCAAATTTCTTTATGACTCCACTGTGGCAAAATGAAGTCAAGCTGTCTGGTTCTGCTACAAGTTCTGGGCTGTTACTATCACTAGACATCAGACTTTTTAAAAATGTTTTCAAGGACACAGGTGTGTGGATGACACCTCTGCACTCCAGAAACATGAAATGACACTTGCCAGATATACGGACAGTGCCTCAGCTGATTGCACTGGTCTAACATTCTTTGTTTGTTTCAAACATTGTGTATTTTTGCCTTGGAGGAAAGTATCACCATGGGATGGGACAATTTATTTCCTACAGAGTAGATTCCTTATTTTTGATTCTTTATTCTTGCTGATTGATGTCACGAGACATCTAGTTTCCAAATAAATTTCATTGTCTTTTTGTTTTTAATGAGATTTCATGAACCATTTACTTTCTTTTCTTTTTTCTTTATTTCTGTCTCTTTGTTTCCTTCTTCTTCTTCTTCTTCTTTTTTTTTTTCAAATTTTAAGTACAGTTATGAACAGGAGAATTTAAAAGCTACAAAATAGAAAGCATTTATGAAATATATATTTTCATTGTGTAAATGAAAAAGAAATTTCCTGATTAAAAGTAAAAATCTCCAGGAAGTGAAAGATCCCCCCAGAGCGGGAAGACCCTCACTCAAGTCTCGGGATGACTTGACCCCCCAAAAACTCACATAAGACTGTCCTTGCTGTAATTTACACGAGGTTTATTGATAAGAACCAGTGCACTGGGGTCGAGACTCGTATCCCATGCAGGGGCAGAGGAGTTTGACCACGAGTAGCTAGGAGAAGAGGTATTTAAAGCTACAGATTTGGCATTCTTATGATATGAATGACCTGAATATGTGTGTTTTTTAATCCCGCAGGCTTATGCCCCAATCTCTGGTGCCAACAAAATTCAATACAACTGAAACCAATCAAATACAAACAAAAACAAATCCAAACTAGAAAAAAATCAAACCAAACCACGCCAGAAAACAAGCCAAATCAAGTCAGACTATAGTAGCTCCCAGTCTCCTAGGGATAGGCTTATTCTTTACAACTTACAGGCTATATTCTGGCCTAGCTCAGAGCCAGTAGACTGGAGTCCTAAGCCCCAGACTCCTTTCTTCCACAGAAATTAAAAGAGAGAGGTGGTTCCAACCCCTCCCCCCCTTTTTTGGTTGTTGTTGTTTTGTTTTGTTTTGTTTTTTGTTTTTGTTTTTGTTTTCCTTTTTTGAGCCTCTTAGATTGATTTTCAGGAAAACTTACCCATCTGAGTTTGCTGCTCTGAGGTGTCAGATATAGAACATAGTTGATGGGAAAGTCAATGGCTTATTAGTGTACTCTCCCACCTATTCCTGCCTCAGCGCTAGCATTTCCCTAGGTTGGTCACTTAGCCTCCACAGGACCAAGGAACTCCCCTCCCAGTGATGTCCGATAAAGCACTCCTCTGCTACATATCCAGCTGAAGCCATGGATCCCCTGATATGTACTCTTCAGTTAGTGGTTTAGTCTCTGGGAGCTTTGGGGGGGGGTGTGTTCTGCTTGGTTGATATTGTTGATATGAGGTTGCAAAACTCTTCAGTTCCTAGAGTCCTTGCCTTAACTTTTCCATTGGGGTCCCAGTGCTTGCTTAGTCCTGTTTGGCTGTATACATCTGCATCTGTATTCGTCAGGCTCTGGCAGAGCCTTTCAGGGGATAGGCTCTTGTCAGTAAGCACTTCTTGGCATCAGCAATAGTGTTGGGTTTGGTGTCTGCAGATGGGATGGATCCTGAGGTGGAACAGTCTCTGGATGTCCTTAACTTCAGTCTCTGCTCCACTCTTTGTCCCTGCATTTCCTTTTGACAGGAGGAATTCTGATTTAATATTTTTGAGAAGGGAGGGTGGCCTCATCCCTCAATAGGAGGTTATGCCTATCTACTGGATGTGGACTTCACAGGTTCTATATCCCCTTTGTAGTGTATTTCAGCTAATGTCCTTCCTGTTGGGTCCTGGGAACCTCTTGGGTCCCTGGCATCTGGGAATTTCTAGTGGCTATTCCTAGTTCCCCCTCCCCAACTGCTCCATACATCTTTTCAAAATCCTGACCCTCTGTACTTCTCCCCTATCTCCTCCCATATCTGAATTCCCCCTTCCTCTCTTCTTCTCTCCCACCCACTGCCTCTCTTCTTCTACCTCCTGGAGATTATTTTCTTCCCACTTCTTAGTAGGACTGTAGCGTCCACACTTTGGTGTGATCGTCTTTCTTCTTGGGTTTCATGTGGTCTGTGAACTGTATCATGGGTATTTAGAGCTACATTTTTGGCTAATATCCACTTATCAGTAAGTATATATCATGTATGTTCTTTTGTGACTTGGTTACCTCACTCAAGATGATATTTTCATGTTCCATCTATTTGCCCGTGAATTTCATAAAGTCATTGCTTTTAATATCCGGGTAGTGCTCCATTGTGTAAAGGTACCATATTTTCTTTATTCATTCTTCTGTTGAGGGACATCTGAGCTATTTCCAGCTTCTGGCTATTGTAAATAAAGCTGCTATGAACATAGTGGAGCATGTGTCCTTATTATATGTTAGAGCATCTTTTGGTTATATTCCCAGGAGTGATATAGCTGGGTCAATGACAATGACAATAGGATAAAACAGCAATCCATAGATTAGAAAAAGTTCTTTAGCAACTACTACATCTAGTAGAGGGCTAACTTCCAAAGTATGCAAAGAACTCAAAAAGTTAGCTTCCAGAGAATCAAATAACCCTAAATAAAAATGAGGTACAAAGATAAACAGAGAATTCTCAACTGAGGAATCCAAAATGGCTGAGAAGCAGTTAAAAAAATGTTCAACATCTTTAGTCATCAGGGAAATGTAAATCATAACAAGCCCTTTAAAATCCCTTTTGTTATTAGCAAGAGTTTCTTTTGGTCCTAATCACCCAGGCCACTCTTAGCTGCTTTTCTTGTGTTCCTGGTCACCAACACTCTAATTTTGAATGCTCCCTCCAAGACTCACTTTGAAATTGCATTAGAGTGAGGACTGAACCTTTGAATGGATATCAAGTCATTTGTACTTGAGGTTCATAAATAGATTGACTTTGATATTCATGTATATTTTTGAGTGTGAAATACAGATGAGCATGTCAGGATTGAAACTCAGGAGCAGAAAACAATTGTCTTTCCCTTTTTCCTGACCTGTAGTTGGTTGGTGAAGGCTAGACTGAAGTGTTGTATAGATTTCTTCCTGAGGCTCTGGTATAAGAGCACACAGCCAGCATCAAAAATTACCACTACCCTGTCATCCATGTTAGTTCTGTAATTAGAGACCTAACTTATACAGGAATGATCCAAGGAGTTGAATAGATAGAAACAGCTGAACATCCATGGAACACTTATGAAACATGTGCTTGGCTATACGATGACCTCTAACTGACTAGTTCTCTCTAAACTTGAGGGTCACATACTTTATTCTGTAACAAGCAGCATACTTTCTGGGCTCGGTATATCACTTTGACTGAATGTGCCAGTCATGTTTCCAGTGCTCATGAGGTTAAAAGAACTTGTGAAAAGAATAAAGTTATTGCTTCTCTGTTTGAGAACAGTCCAGAAGAAATAACCAAGGAAGAAACATTTATGCAGAGATTGTAGGACCCAGAGAGATTCAGATAAGTATGAAGAGAAAGACTTACCAGGCTGATGGGAAAGTAAGGAGTGGTAACAGGAACAGGAGTAAACTTGAAATGTTAGAGTTGTAAGATGTGTAGTTGCAGGGAAGATAGTGGGAGAAAATGAGTATGCATGGGTACAGAGGGCTTGGGTAAACTGGGCTCATGAAGGATCTCTGCTGGCATAAAGCTGGAAGAAGTTAAGCTGGGAGGTGACTAAGTAATTTGTTCTAAAACCATGGGCATGATCTGAATGTAATTGGAGTCTATATGTATAATGTGGATAAAGAAAAGAAGATCAAACTATCAGATTCCTTGTGGATATAATTAATTGTCTAACAAAGCTATCGTCAGAAGAGAGAGTAATAAGTAGAGATAGGAAGAAGTTTCCTTTGAGTTGAAACATTCCCTCTGGGAGGGAGGAAGGATGCTTATGAGGCCCAGGATGTGAACAAAATTCACATATCCTGGAAAGCTAAAACTTTCAAGAATTACTACATCCCATTCTTGTGCTAAGAAATTTGATTTCTTAAAAAAAATCTAGTTGTGCTATGTGAAAGTGTTTTTGTTGTAATCCCAGTTATAGGATATGGGGCTGCTTCAGATTGTTCACAGTTGCTAACTATGATTTGTCTCATGATCTAGGATAGGTGTGATTTGTAGTAGTTGCAGATAGTTTACATTTGGAATTCTGGGAACTCTTGAGTGGGTATAAATGCAAGAGACCTGAGAGGGCTATGGTAACTGCTGCTCCCTCTGCTGCTACCCTTACTACTGCTGCTGGTCCTTTATACTGCCTTTCTCTGATGCTGCTGTTTCCTGCTTTCAATTTACTGCCTTGGCTATTGCTGGATTGCTGGATTGCTGGATTGTTGGATTGCTGGATTGCTGGATTGCTGGTTTCTGGCTTGCTGGCTTGTTGGCTTGCTGGTTTGCTGGCTTGCTGGTTGCTGGTTGCTGATTGTTGCTAGATTGCTGTTGGCTGTTTGCTGGATGGCTGGATGGCTGGTTACTGGTTGGAGATATTCTAATGACAATTATTGGACTTGTTCCTAGGAAATCGACACCACTAATCAGCAGGAATTATTCTAAAGAGATCTATGCCCCCTTTCCTCTCTAATCTTCTTTCTCCCCTGCCTAGTATTGGGGGGCAGTTGGACGAGATTATGGTAGAATAAGGGCAGAGAAGGATGTCAATATAAAAACCCAATAAAGTAGCCAAAAACTGTGTCTACATATCCCCATTGCTACATAAGTAGGCAGCATCTAGAAAAGGAAAAGATGACCAGCTGGGATGCAGAGAACAGATTCTTGGACTGGAGGGGGCTGCCTTCAAGTTGGGCAGAGAGCTGTAGTCTGGAAGCTTTTGTGAGTCTTCAGTTCATGTAAGGTGGGCTTTGCAATGAGACAATTGCATACAATTCCTCTCTCCTCCTGTTAGTAAGCCAAATAACATTCATTGGCTTATTAAGTTGGAATGTGGCACAATTGTTACTTTATCCTGGGTTCCCTTTCTGGGATGAATTGAGACTCCCCACAAAAAGTCTGTCTCTTAGCTTCTGGAAATGGTTGGCAGAGGCAGGTACCCAGAGAATCTCTTCGGGGGTGAACGGTAGTCAGGAATGTGAGCTTTTATGATTTTGGTGTACATGATGCTAAGCATGGACTGTGTACTCTTTAAAAAGAGTAGCTTTAAAAAGCTTACCCCACTCCCAAGTTCATAGATTTACTCTTTCAATTTTCTCTTAGAAGGTAAGATATTTTACCAGGATATTAGCACTTTTCATGAGGAAATTAATAATCTTTCTTATTAGATCTTTATGTTCTATAGACACAAATTAAACTTTTTCAAATTCTAGGCAGAAGTTCCTGGTTTTCATAGGCTAATTTGCTATGAATTGCATGTTAAACGTTTTGTAAAATGAATAAATAATGACAAAAACAACCTGCGCAGAGAGGGTATTCTGGCAAAACTTTGATTTTTTTTGTGGCCTTTTTTGTTTCTGTAATCTGTCAGCCACCAGACGCAGCCTACATGGGGACTCTTATTTGTTCATTTTCTCTTTTACTGCTTTACAGGACTTTGATCAAGGTATTTAAACTATGGTCTTTTCCCTTGGCTTTTTGTAGACTATTTTGTATTTCTAAGAGTGCTTATCCTTTTGACTAGCTTGTTATGGCCTGGCCTGGCCTAATAATGGTGAAATTTAAATATTTATAGAGACATTTTCCAAACAATCCTAATGCCTTTACCTTCAATAGCTTCTCCACAGATCTCATTTCTATAGTCTGGTATCCAACCAATTGTTTACTAAAACTCTGATTTGTTTTAATAACTTTCTGTATTCTGCTTTGTCTACAAGGGAAAAAAATCTGATCCTACCAATGCATCAGTTAGCTCACTACCACATCAGACTATCCCCCTACTCTGGTCTACCTGACACAGTACACAGAGCTTGTTCTTACTCACCTGTGTTTTTTGCTAACCACACCATGCAGCCCACATCACTGCACTTACACCTGTTTCATTTCTCTGCTTCTCCTCATTGACACCCAACCTGGTTTGCTTAAAGATTGCTGTGTAAGTGTACCCCTGGAACTACCTCACAATTGCCACTTACAGCTCCCTGCATCATTAATCTTGTTTCTACATTCCTTCAACAACAAATCCAAAAAAACAAAAAAAATCTCTAACCAAACAATCAGTTCCTATTAAAGAATTACCAGCTACTGTCCACAGAGGAGCCTAATGTGAAAGTTTACCAAGTAGACTCCAATGGTTAAAATCAGCTACACCCCAAAATTTATGACAGCAGAGATCTGATTCCCATATTCCCCTTTCACCATCGGCTTCCCCATCTCCTCATTTCTTCTTCTCTTTATGATAAGAAAAAGGGATATATGTTGGCATCAGAGACCGGCTTTATGGTCGCTGGTCACCTCCAAATCCAGCAATGATGTCACCCCTAAATGACAACTGCCATACATTCCCAGCATTCACTTCACATGCCCATTGCCTTACCTGTGCATAGTAGTGCATCCGAATAAATCACTACCCAAATAAAAGGCAGAGACTCCAACCTCTTGCCCTTTCTTCTTCATCACCCCTCTTCCTCTTCTTTTCTCTGCTTCCCCCCAAATAAACACTCTTTTTGTGGACCTGTGCTGGTCTAGTGTGATCTGTCCAGATATGAGCTGCTTTCTAACACAAAAATGATATAATATATATTATATATATATATGAACAAAAGAAAATTTCATTGTATGTGTATGTATATATGTCATATATATATATATAATGAAAATTTTTGTTCCTGATTTATTTTATTGTGTTCATTTTCCCACATAATTTATCTAAATTTTTCCTTTTCAGAGTTATTGTATTTCAGTGTGTAAATGAAACATTTATCCTTATTGATTTTTAATATTGTATTTTTAATATTAATATTCATTTTTAATATTTTATTATATTTACTGATTTAGTATGTGGGTGTATGAATGCCTTAGTAGACATGTTGAAATCAGAGGAAATCTTACAGAATTTGTTTCTCACTTTTAATCATGTGAGTCCCAGGGATCCAACTCAGGTGGCCATGTAAGGCAGCGCTTGCTTTAAGTTCTGAGCCATCTTACCAGTGTCATGAACACCACACAATCATTTTTGATTGACAAAGATATAATTCCAGAGCAAACGTAAAACACGCACATACACACACACACACACACACACACACACACACACACACACAACTCTGTTGCTCCTGAATTCCTAGATCATAGGATATTTTAATATTCAATGTTCATATAAACCAACAGTTTCTTTTTTAAAATTTAAAATTTACATTTGTTTGTAATATTTGTTTATTTATTTAGTTGTATGTATATGCATTGATGGCTCCCATGGCTCATGTGGAAGTCTGAGGAAATTTGGCATAGTAGGGTCTCTCCTTCCTACTGATAATTGAACTCAGGTAATCAGTCTTTAAGGTAATCATGTATGTCTGTTGAATCAGTTTGCTGACCTATTTGTAGCAGTCTACATATTCACACAAGAAATAACTTTTTGAGTTTTCTCATTTTAATCATTTAGAAATGCTTAGATATGTATTCATTTGGGCTTTGACTTATAAAGTCTTAATTAAAATGACTTCAGCACCTTTTATATGTACATATACACTGGGTTGAAAATGTTAAGGACTTGTAACACTTTATCTCATATTTTTGTAAATTAGTTTATGTTTTTATTCATGTCAGGAAACCCTTATCTGCCAATATGTTGACCCTAATTACCTTCATTTACATTGCCAGGTTCTCTTTTATTTTTTTTGTATTAATTCTGCTTTTTGCAATGTCAGTGATTCTTAACTTTCATAAAATTCAAACTAAGTTATTGATTTCCTTTAATGATGTTCATTATTTTCATCACATTTAAAATATAATTAGCCTTTTTATCTTCTGACTACATTTGATATTATATTATTTTATCTGCCATTATATCTAGAAGTACTTGAAGTACTTTGTGTGTGTACCTGTGTGTGTGTGTGTGTGTGTGTGTGTGTGTGTGTATGTGTGTACATGTATGTTTATTCATGGGGTTCTGTGAAGGGGTGTCCTACAGCAACTTGATTCAAGCTAAAGTCATATGAAAGGAGGAAACCTAAAGAAAATGCTTCCATAAGATCCAGCTGAAGGCCATGTTCCTCAAAAATCAACTAAGCTGGTCTCATTGGGGATCACAGAGACTAAAGTAATAGTCACAGAATGTGTATGTGTCTGAGCTAAGTTCTTTGTATATATTATGATTGTATAGTTTGTGATTCTTATGGAATTCCTAACAGTGGGAGCAGTTGCTCGCTGATGTTTTTGCCTGCTGTTGGGATCCTTTTCCTCCTACTAGTTTACCTCCTCCAGCCTTGATATTGCTGTGCACTTTTCTGAAGATAAATGGAGAATGAATGGGTCTGGGAGAGAGGGCTGGTGGTGTATTGAGAGGAGTAGATAAGGAGAAACTGTGGCTGTATGTGTAACACACCACCACCACCACCACCACCACGACCACCATCACTACCACTACCACCACCACCACCACCAACAAAAACAACCAGCAAAGACCCAGGTGTAGGTCACTTTCTTCATTAGTGATCGTCCCTGGGCAGGTGGTCTGAGGTGCTATATGAAAGCACACCGAGCAAGCCCCAAGGAGTAAGCTAGTAAGAATCCTCTGTGTCAGCCTCTGCTTCCTGTTAGGTTTCTGTCCTGAATTCCCATGGAAATAAACACTGATTTGGAAGTGTAAGTTAATTAAATGCTTTCCTCTCCAACTTGATTTTTGTCATCACAGCAATATAAACTGTATGCACCGCTGTGTGTGTGTTCATTATTTTGAAGGCAAGAGAGTAGTCAAATTTGGATGTCTTTTCTCAGCTTCCAACAACTTTCTTTTCTGAACCAGCATTTCTCGTTTTGCCCAGAGCTAACCAAATAGGCTAATATGGTGAGTTTAGATCAATTAGTTTGTGCGATGGTTTATATATGCTTGGCCCAGTGAGTTACACTATTAGTAGGTGTGACCTTGTTGGAGTAGGTGTGCACGTGGACCCTAAGACACTTGTCCTAGCTGTCTGCAGGCCAGTCTTCTCCTAGCAGCCTGAAGATGAAGATGTAGAACTCTCAGCTACTCCTGCACCACGCCTGCCTTCACTTCATCAAGCTCTCTGCCCACCTCCTCCATTTACTTAGGTTTTTATAAAGATTTACTTATATGTTTATGTGTATGTAGGTGTTTCTGTATTTGTATTGTCTCTGGAGGTAAGAAGAGGGCTGTTAATTCCCTAGAACTGGAGTTATAGGTGATCGTGTGATAACCAGTGTAATTGTTGGGGACTATAAAAAATAGTCATAATGTCATATTCAGAGAAATCATCAGACTGTATATGTCACTTTTCCTCGGACCACAAGGTCAGCACATTTGTTACTTCTTTGTCACTATAATTAACTAAGGGAAGCAACTTAGAGGAGGAAGTGTTTATTGTGGTTTTAGGAAACAGTGTATCATGGCACCAGAGGTTCTGTCTGCTGTAGATAAGGAAGCAAGGTTTCAGGACAGCACCAGCAAGGACAGTCTTCAAGGACTGCCTCTGTGGTCTAACTCCCCATATTAGAATTTACCCACATCTTTTTCCAAGCTTCCATACACAGTGCCACTGTCTGAGGACCAAGTGAGCCATAAGGGATAGTTTATATCCAAACATCAGCGCTGAAGGACCTTGACTGAGATGTGTGTCCCTGCTTCTTTTCCTGCTATAGAAACAAAGAAAACTAAACAGGGTTCAGTGAGCTTTATATTCCTACTTTATGTCTCTTCCTGGACTAATAAGCTATTATAATACTTGTCAAACATATTCTATTCTTTTGAGTACTTTAATATAAAATCAAGAGTTATATAGAAGAGGAACATCTTAAGGTATTTTGCCTATGAGTATAGCTACAAAGAACTTAAATGTACCATAGATGAAAAAACGTAACATTTAATACTCATTATCTGGTAGAATTGTTCTAATCATGAGAATTATCCATAGGAGTAATACATATATTCCACTAACTTATATATGATAATTGAAATACAGTGACATAGGAAGGAATCAATTAAATAGATATAGAAAGCTTTAGATGGGATAGAATGATGGGCTTAAGTCACTTTCCAAGCAGTTATTGGTGTTATTTAATAACTACTATAGTAATAGTGTTGGATCTATGATCTCAGCTACCAACATCATAGAAGTTCTAGATGTTGGTCTAGAAGTTCAAATCAGAATCTGAAACAATACAAGCTGAGCATTCCTAGCCTGTGCAGTGTTGAAATTCAGACTACAGGCACAGTGTGCCTATTGAAAATAGAAGAAAGAGAAAGAAAATAGGAATAGTAGAGAGACTCCCAACAAGTAAGTAATATAATGAAGAATCACTTTATAAAATAACTATAATTTTTACATGTTCACATAGATCAGAAATGGCAGAAGGCAAAAAGGTCAGAAAAAAATTGTCTAAGTAACAGCAACCAATTGATAATACACAAAGAGACTTATTTAAAATTAGATTTAAAAGAAC
This sequence comes from Rattus rattus, assembly GCF_011064425.1. Taxonomy (NCBI): domain Eukaryota; kingdom Metazoa; phylum Chordata; class Mammalia; order Rodentia; family Muridae; genus Rattus; species Rattus rattus. Next base: position 88,519,887 of record NC_046165.1, on the reverse strand, counting down.
TTGATGAAGAAAGTTGTAAGGCTTTTTAAAAGGTTATTCAGGAAGACATAAATATTTATCAATACTATCATACTTATAGTGAGTGACTGCATGAAATAGTTTAATTCACATTATACTATTAACATGTTACAATTCCAGTAGATATTTTCTTTTTTCCTTTTTCTTTTCTTTTTTCTTTTCTTTTTGTTAGAATGTCTGACAAACTAAATCTAGAATATATTAAGTGTGGTAGAAATTCCACAGAAATAGACATGATAAGTTTTACTTAAAAATGATTATTCATCACGTCCATGTGTGTGTGTGTGTGTGTGTGTGTGTGTGTGTGTTGTGTGTATCTTTATGAAGGTGCTTTCAAGGCTAGAAGAGATTGGCTAGAGTAGGAGTTACAGGGAACTCCTAAAATAACCTATGTTGGTGCCAGGAATATAACTTTGGTACTTCAATAAATAAAATACTCTTAACCAATGAGTAATCTTTCTAGCCCCAAATAAATCTTCATTAAAAAAAAAAAAAAACAGCTAGAACCACATGCTACTCATCCCAGAAAATCAGAGATAAAAAAGAAATATATCAAGGGAAAAACATCCCCCCCAAATCATCTAGAAAAGATAACTGAGAAATTGGCATTTAAAGCTGTAATAACTCCAAACCTCGAGGGCTAGTGGCAGTGTGAGAACACAATCAACAGGCAATAAGACTAGAAGAATCCCAGCTCAAAGACCCAGAAAATATTTTCAATAAATTGTAAAAGAAACATTTCTAAGCTAAAAGAGTTCCCTTATAAAGGTACAAAACACTTGCAGACCACCAAATAGACTGAACCAGAAAAGAGAGTTTCCCTCCCATGGTAAACAAAACAATAAATATACAATACATTAGCATATAGAAGAATGCAATACATTCATTTCTATCACCCTGCACAAAACTCAAGTCAAAGACCTCAACATAAAGCCAGACACAATGAAACAGATACAGTGGGGAATAACCTTGAATGAATTGGCATGGGAGACAGTTCCTGAATGGATCTCTATAATGCAGGAACTAAGATAAATGATAAATAAATGGAGCCTCGTGAAATTGAAAAGATTCTGTAAGACAAAGGACATCATCAATAGGACAATCTGGTAACCTACAGAATGGAAAAAGATCTTCACTAACTGCACATCCAACAGAGGATTAACTTCCAAAATATAAAGAACTCAAGAAACTAGACATGAAAAAAACCAATATTCCAATTTAAAAATTGGGTACAGATTTAAACAGAAAATCCTCATTAAAGGAAACTTAAGTGGCCAAGAGGCAGTTAAAGAAATATTCAGCATCCTTAACTATCAGAAAAACACCACTCCTGAAGATTCTGAGATTCCATATTGCACCTGTCACAATGTATAAGTTCAAAAATCCAGGTGACAGGTTATGCTGGAGAGAATGTGGAACAAGCAGAACAGCTCTTGATTGCTGGTGGGTGTGCAAACTTTTACAGCCTATTTGTAAATCAATATTGTGGCTTCTCAGAAAATTGGAAACTGTTCTACCTCAAGACCCAGCTATACCATTCCTGGGCATACATTCAAAGGATACTCAAATTTATCCCAAGGATGCTTGTCAACTATGTTCATTACAGCTTTATTCATAATAGCCAGAAACTGAAGCAACCTAGAAGTCTCTCAACTGAAAAATGAATAAATAGTATGTCCTGCTTTGAAACAATTGGAGTACTACTCAGCTGGTAAAAAAGTTGATATCATAGAATTTGCAGGCAAATAATTGGATGAACTTAGAAAAAAAAATCCCAAATGGTGTAACCAGACCCAGAATAATCAACATGGTATACATTCACTTATAAGTTGATATTAGCTATAAAGAATAAGATAACTATGTTGTAATCCACAAACCCAGAGAAGCTACGTAACAAGGAGGACTCAAGGCAGGGAGTCATGAATCTTCCTAGAAAGAGGAAATAGAATAGACATTGAGGGTAAACAGTGTAGAGGGTAGGGGGGGTTGGAGGTAAAGAGTACTAGAAGAGATAACTGGAATTGGGAGAATCTTGAGGGTGAGGTAGAAATCCAGAACTCCCTGGACTCTACAGGGGTGACCCTAGCTAAGAATCCTAGCAATGAAGGATATGGATCATGAACTCTTTGCTGTAATCCAGCAAGACTTTAAAAGAAGGTGTTAGAACGCTAACACAGATACAAAACTTTCAACCTACAAATTGTCCTGTCTACAAGATGTGTTGGAGTAAAGATAGTACAGAAATTGTTGGAGTAGCCACCCAATGACTGATCCACTTTGAGCATGCTATGAGAGGGAGTATACCCCGGACAATGCTTTGGGGGCCAGGGCTCCTGGGCTTCAGAGCCAAAATGACTAGCAAAAGAAAGTGGTTCCTAATATTATTCTATACTCATAGACTGGTGCCTTGCCCGATTGTCCTCAGAGAGGCTTTATCCAGCAATTAATGGAAACAGGTGCAGACCTAGAGCCAACCCTTAGGTGTAGCTCAGGAAAACATGCCAAAGAGGTTGAGGAAGAATTATTGAAGCCAGAAGGGTCAAGGGGGACACAAGATAACCCTAAGTATAACCTAGGTTCACAAAGGCCCATAGGAACTGAAACAAGAAACATGAGCCTTCATGGGACTGACATAGGCCCTCGGCAAAAATGTTACAGTTGTCTTTCCGTGGGTCCCATAGTAGTGGGGGTACCTTTTATCACTTTGGGAACCTTTTTCCTCATACTGGATTGCCTTTTCCAGCCTTCATACAAGGGGAGGTGCCTAGACCTACTGAAACAATATACCATGTTTGGTTGATATCCAAGTGTGACTTGTCCATTTTTTAAGAAAAATGGAGAGAGAATTCGATGTGGAAGGCAAAGGGGATGAAGGGGTGTCTTGGAAGAGAGGAGGGAGGAAAAACTCAGTTGGAATGTAAAACATATGCTTTTTGTTTTGTTTTGTTTTGTTTTGGGGGGAGGGCTTTTGTTAGATCAAAGTCATAAAAACATGTCCCAAAATGTTGTGGATGCAAACAGCCCAGAGACATCTATCTTCTTCATAAGCATCAGTTTTTAAAATTTTGATGTGAAGCTGGTATTTGAAAATCACTCTGCCATTCTTCCTCGGCTGTGGTGCCCTGTGCTTCTGGAGGTTAAAGCATAGTGAAGAGAAAGTTCTGATGTCTAGCTTACTGGTAGGGTTTGGCCAGTTTTGTTTTTGTTTTGTTTGTAGGGCATGGTCTTGTCTTGCTTTTGTTTTGTTTTCTTTATACCTGTGAGGTAGTTGAAAATGCCAAGCGGCTTTAAAATGGATGGTTTCAACACCCAGGATATACCCCTTCCCCACAAGAGCTTCAGGAGCCATGTTCTCTCAGCACGACTTATTTACTTTTAGTGTGCCTTTGCCTTTGGGTAGGTGGCTATCTGTAATTGTGGGTGACAGTGCATTTAGCTTCAAAATTAGGCATCCTTATATTATCTCATGCTTTGATTATAAAGGGGGAACAAAGAAAATGTCTAGAAGATGAAACTCCATGGGTGCTCATTGACGAGAAGGGTATTCAATATTAAGGTGAGCAAAGCCATAAATTGTAGGCATGGCAAATAATCTGATGATTCCACTTCTGAGTGTTTACCTAAAGAACTCTAAGCCAGAGCACCACAGACAAACATGCATATCCTTGTTTGGTGTAGCACTATGCAAAAGAGCTAAGACATTTGGTCTAGACAACCATAATCTGATAAATAGACAGAGAAAATGCAGTGCATATATATATAATGGAGATTTATCTACTCATGAGGATGAAAAAGAAAATCGAATCATTTGCTGGAAAATGAATGTTTTGCGGTAATCTTTCTGGAATAAACATTAGGATATCAATGAAAGTTGAAGAAAGATGCAACTGGAGAAACAAATCCAGGGTAGCTCGAGAAAGGTCTTGATGTTGGTTCCAGTTTGTATTCTCATTATATATTTAAAAACAACCACACAGGGAGAGGGGGCAGCTAGCAAGAAAAATTTTACAGAAGCATATGTGGCAATCAGCAGGTTTTTAAGTACAACAAGTCATTATTTCAACTTTTTCTCCATGTTGTTCTGTTCCAGGTAGCAAGTGAAGCCATGCTTGGCAACCAGACAGTATAAGAAGTACATATATATATATATATATATATATATATATATATATATGTTATTTTATAATGTTAAATATAAAAGACAAACATTGTTAAAGATGGAGTTCATGTGGAAAAAGTATCAGACACAACTTTTATCTTTATTTATTGTGTTAAACATACCAGTCTGCTTCAGAATTTCCTAAGAATAGACTTTTGTTAGGACGTCGGAAGACTGCATGCTCCTGGGTCACCTTGGGTCTAGCTGTAAATAATGTCCACATGAAACATAGAATAGGAAATACAATTGAAACCCCAGATGGAAGATCGTGTTGTGGGATGGGCTTGCAATTTATTCTGATTGCCTGCCTTGTCTCTAAGGGTCTGTGGTCAGTAGTTTTGGATAGTTTTTCTTCATGTGCTTACTATCTAGAAGCTGAAATACCCAGGGAAAGAGAACACTTTGGTGCAATCTCTGAGAGCTCAGTATACCTCAACCACCTGCCAGGGAATTTTGAAGCCTCTGAATTTTGTGCTCCAAAATATATATGTAGTTTCCCCGATGTCCTTCATCTTCACCATTTCAACTGTTAAGTAGATTAGACATGCACGCCTTTAACAGACAGAGTTATCACTCAAGGCCACACATCCAAAGCAGAGTGAATCTGGGCTGCACTGGAATAGCGTGGATTTGATGCTTTTGTTTTTTCCTGGCTTGTTTGTTTGTTTGTTTTAAGGAGATAAATCTAGTGGTTAGTGACATGTTACTTTCAAGAGGTGACTGGAATTTTCTTCTTAAATATATTTGTATTTCTTAGTTTTAGGCAATTCTTTAGAAATGCGTGGCTCCATTGTTTGTGGTCTGGGTGCTCTTGTACTTCCCTTGAATTGTTCTGCGAAAACCCCACACCTCAGTGTAATATTATCAGGAAGTGAGAGTTTGGGGGCACCAGCTACACAGTGTAAGCACAGTCCTCCTGATTAGTGAGTTGTAAAAAAGGTCTTGGAGATACTTGCTGCCCATTCTGCACTTAGAGTGAGGAAAAAACATCTGTATGTAGTGAGGTGGGTCCTCACCAGATGCTAAGTAAACACATTACATCATGATCTTAGACTTCCCAGCCTCCAGATCTATTGAAAACAAACATGTGTGGTTTAGTTGACTCTCAAGTGTGGTCCTTAATTATATCTCACCCAATATGGTCAAGAGAGACTGACAGCCATAGTCTTAGTTCATGGAAAATATTCTGTGGTATTATAATTCCTATTTGTTTACATGGAACATTCACATATCTTTGTGCCTTTTGTTATTACTGTGCTTTTCTGACTCTCAATATGACAAGAACTCAGTTTTAGGAACTATTGGGTTTGTCAAATATTGGCTAATGAGTAAGAAATTAAAATCTCTATGTTAAGGTATTAAGCAGTGTTCATTTTCAACACATGGATTTAAACAGAAGTAGCATGTGGAAATTACCTGAGTGCTCAGTGGGGTTTGTTCTCATATTTTTCTCCGTTTATAATTACATTGGGACACAGTATATTTTAATAATAATTTTTAAAGTCATTTCAAAGATATAAAAGAATACAATAGCAGAGACAGGTCATGGAATGGCATTAATTTCAGCTTTCTTTTCGATAGAATGTAATTGTTTCCAGGTTTAATCACAGTTGTTCTTCTGTAAAAGGAAACATTTCCAAACATAAAAGTTCCTTGATCCCAGTGTTTGGCAGCCTGGTGTGGGGAAAACAAAGGTGATAATTGGAAACGAGAGTTGTCATATTTTTAAAGTTAAAAAAAGAAGCCTCTAAGAACCACCCATGGCACATTCATGAATACTGTAAGGTTATCCTTTCCTCCCTGTTGAGTCTGTTGCTCTTTTTCCCACCGAACAGGTGTGAGGCCATGTTTTACCAGTGGAAGCCTGGGTGATTCATTAATTTCTTCTCACCTCATGTGAGAGCTTCCTCTCACGCCTGAGGTGCTTACAACCTGACACTGAGAACTCACCTACGGCCAGTAAAATCGTCTCAGAATTACAGGACGGGGTATGTAAAGACATTTTTCCTAGTGGGATAAGTGGCCTTCAACATATCTGCCATTAAATGGAGCAGGAAGAATTTCAAAATTACAGGATTTATATCAAAACCATATTCAATCTGAGTCCCGGGTCCATCTCTTCTTGGATGTGTTATATTGGAAACATTACTTAAGTGCTATACCAGCTTTTTGATACAGGAAATATAATTAATGTTACCTGTTTTTCAGAATGGTTGTGAGAATAAAGAATTCGGATGTATACAATATGCTGTGCATATGAAGATCCAGATTTAAAACATTAAGCCATTTAGATTATTCATAGTCCCTTCTGCCTCTCCATTAAGTGCCAGGAATTCTGAGCTCTGGATGGTCCATTACTGTGAGATGCTAACATCATTTAGTTCCCATGAGGAGATAGCTTCAAGACAAAAGGAAGTATATCCAGGATAAAAGCCAGGTTTTGGAACAATATATTTGGTCTTTTATTCTTTTTCTTTTCTTGTCTTTTGAAGGAACTAATTTTATGTAGATATAATTTACATAGAAGTTGTGCAAGTTGTGTAGAGCTCAGTGGATTTTTATATTTGTTTGTATCTGTGCAGTCACACCTGGGCAAGAGGTAAAATGACATCAGCACCCTGGAGATATCCTTTGTCCCAGTTTACCAGCAGCATCATTTACTCCACTTAGGGATAATAATTTAATAATTACCTTACTTTCTATAAACACAAATAATTTTGTCTGTTATTGAAAATCATGCAAATATCTTCTACCACAAAGCATGTAATATTTTATCTCTAATTCCTTTTGCTCAACTTAATGTAACTTACAAAGTGACTTAATAGAAGACTTTAGGTCTTGAATAAATATGGTTATTATTCTAATGGGTAAATATGATTAAATTAAATGTAGAGAGCTGGGCCATACCCTATGCCTCATTATGAAGATAATGTAAGGCTAATGACTTTTTATGAGTCAAGTTAAACTAGGATTTTCATTATGCCCTACATATCAAAGTGTGTGAATTTTCCTTCATTCTTCTTTACCCAGAAGGTAAAGTTTCTCAAAGAAAGCATAGGTTAAAAGGATGTAATAAATTTATGCTGGAAAATCTCAAGGGTAGGGTACAGAATCTGTCTCACATTTCTGTGCAAGTAAAAAAACCTGGATGCAAATTTTTGTCTCAATAAGAGGCCGATTGCTGAAAATCAAGAAAATTTTAACAAACCTGGGCCTTTATGATATCCTATAATAAGAAAGCTGGACACATGGAGTTTCCAAGTTTGGATAATTTAGTGCATCACTGACATTAAAAATCACTTGGACAGTTTGATCACTTTACATGAAAATTTCAGCAAACTGCATTTTTAGTCTCTGGTGGCCTAACATATGCCACCCATATTCCCCTCCAAGAAAGGTCCTGATGCCCAGTTCAAAGATGGGTGTTGGCAGAAGTTTCTTGTTTACCTTGGGTACAGATAACTACCTTAATCTGTGACCTTCTGTCAAAGCTGGTAAATCTGTGGCATTTCAACTATGAATCACTTTCTATTGATGGCTCTGCACCAGGGTAACCTTATGGGTGGGCTGGCTTTGAGGAACCCCATTCTCCTTCATTTATTCCTCTGATTACTGCTTCTTATCATATTGTTTCATGGATAATGGTCTCGATTCACATTGCTCCTCACTCCATTCTTCATTTCTGACTCTAGTCTTACCTTGCCATACCATCTCAAGTTGGGATGCTTCAAATAACTGAATTTTCTGTTCTGATTCTGCATCACATAAACATATGGAATATATCTTTGCTGTGTCCTATCATACGAAGAATTGAAAGCATAACAAAAATCTATTCTGAAAAGCATGGAACAGACATACTATTTTTATTGGTTTCATGTAATAGAAATATGAGTGACTTTTTCTTTTCTTTTTTCATTGGGTATTTTTATTTACATTTCAAATGTTATTCCTTTTCCCAGTTTCCTGTCCATAAGCCCCAAATCACATCCCACCCCCTTCCTCTAGGAGGGTATTCCCCCTCCCCAACCACTCCCCCCTTCCAGCCCTGACATTCCCCTACACTAGGAGGTCCGGCCTTGGCAGCAGCAAGGGCTTTTCTTCCCTTTGGTGCCCAAAAAGGCCCTCCTCTGCTACATATGCAGCTGGAGCTATGGGTCAGTCCATTTATAATCTTTGGATAGTGGTTTAGTCCCTGGGAGCTCTGGTTGGTTGGTTGGTATTGTTGTTCTCATGGAGTTGCAAGCCCCTTCAGTTCCTTCAATACTTTTTCTAATTCTTCTAATGAGGACCCCGTTCTCAGTTCAATGGTTTGCTGCTAGCATTCACCTTGGTATTAGTCAGGCTCTGACTGAGTCTCTCAGGAGACAGCTGTATCAGGCTCCTGTCAGCATGTACTTCTTGGCTTCATCAATATTGTCTACATTTGGTGGTTGTATATATATATATGGGATGGATTCCCAGGTGGAGTAGGCTCTGAATTACAATTCCTTTGGTCTCTGCTCCAAACTTTGTCTCCATATCTCCTCCTATGAATATTTTTCCCCCTTTTAAGAAGGACTGAAACATTTGCACTTTGGTTGTCCTTCTTAAGTGTGGGACCATCTTGGGTCCCCTACAGTGTTTGACCCCTGCTTAATCCTTGCTGATGCTTGTAGAAGCCTTTTGTTCCTAACCAATGAATGCCCTGGCCCTGAAGTGATACATCTGGGTGGTACACCTGGTCAATAATTGGTTCCTATCTTTTGTTCCTCTTTTCTTTGTTCCTGAGGGCTTAAGCTGCTTTTCCAACTGTGCTTCTGGAATTTTCCACCTGGTGAACGTTGGGTATATATTCGGTGAATAAAGCAAAAGATTTGGCATTCTCGTGACAGGAATGACCTAGTATGTGTTTTTTCTTAACCCTTGCAGGCCTATGCCCAGCTGTCGGTACTGTGTTGGTGCAGGCACCGACACTTAAGCTTCATGAGGTCTGTGTATTGTACCTTGGGTAATTCCAGTTTTGGGCTAATATACACTTATCAGTGAGTGCATGCCAAGTGTGTTTTTGTGTGATTGGGTTACCTCATTCAGGATGACATTTTCTAGTTCCATCCATTTGCCTACGAGTTTCATGAAGTCATTGTTTTTGATAGCCGAGTAGTACTCCATTGTGTAGGACTTTAGAATAATAATTATTCTAATGGGTAAATACAATTAAATTCAATGTAGAGAGCTGGGCCATACCCTATGCCTCATTATGAAGATAATGTACCACATTTTCTTTATCCATTCCTTTATTGAAGGGCATCTGGGTTCTTCCCTCCTTCTGGCTATTATAAATAAGGCTGTTACGTTCATAGTGCAGCATGTGTCCTTGTTATATGTTGAAGCACCATTTGGGTATTTGCCCAGGAGTGCTATAGCTGAGTCCTCTGTTAGTGCTATTTCCAACTTTCTGAGGAATCTCCAGACTGATTTCTAGAGTGGTTGTACCACCCTGCAATCCCACCAAAAATAGAGTTTTTCTCTTTCTCCCCATCCTTATCTGCATCTGTTGTCACCTGAGTTTTTAATCTTAGCCATTCTGACTGGTGTGAGGTGGAATCTCAGGGTTGTTTTGATTTGTATTTCCCTGATAACTAAGGATGTTGAACATTTTGTTAGGTACTTCTCAGCCATTCCATATTCCTCATCTGAAAAATCTTTGTTTAGCTCTGTAGCCCATTTTTAATAAGGTTATTTGACTCTCTGGAGCCTAACTTCTTGAGTTCTTTGTATATATTAGCTATTAGTCCTCTATCAGATGTAGGATTGGTAAAGGTCTTTTTCCAATCTGTTGGCTGCTGTTTTGTCCTAATGACAGTATCCTTTGCCTTACATAAGCATTGCAATTTTATGAGGTCCCATTTTTTGATTCTTGATCTTAGAGCAAAACCCATTGGTGTTCTGTACTACAAATTTTACCCAGTGCCTATTTCTTCAAGGCTCGTTCCCAGTTTTTCTTCTATTAATTTGAATATATCTGATTTTATGTGGTGGACCTTAACCTTTGTACAAGTTGATAAGAATGGATCGATTTGCATTCTTCTACATCCTGACCTCCAGTTGAACTGAAAGATCCCCGTTTGACATCAGTACAGACATCTCTTAAGAGTGAAAAATTTTAAGTTGGCCTCTGCTTAGCCACTAGACGTTAGACAATAGACCAGAATGTGCAGAAAGTATATTTCCTCTCCAGGAAGTCGGCCGACCACAAGAATAGATGGTATAGATTGTGCAGTTCTCGGAGCTGCAGGGTGGGAAACATCTGCCAAGTCAGATACTTTTAGTGATAAAATATCTGTGATCTTGTTTTACCTCTTGCTTGTATTGCCTATATAAACTGTGTGTTTCTGCTGTTTGGGGCTCTTCACATCCCTCCTGTGCGAGGACCATGTTGAGCCCCAGTGCACTGGTATCTCGAATAAACCTCTTACTTTTGCATCGAGATGTGAGTCCCGTATGTTCATGGGGTGGCGTGTATCCTCAGGATTGGAGCGAGGGTCTCCTCTATCTGAGGGTCTTTCAGAACCAGCACCATCTGTTGAAAATATTATCTTTTTTTCCACTGGATGGTTTTAGCTCCTTTGTCAAAGACCAAGTGATCATGGATGTGTGGGTAAATTTCAGACTCTTCAATTCTGTTCCATTGATCAACCTGTCTGTCTGTGTGCCAATACCATACAGTTTTTAATACTTCTGTTATATAATATAGCTTGAGGTCAGGGATGGTGATTACCCCAGATGATCTTTTGTTGTTCAGGATAGTTTTCTTTTCTCTATCCTGTTTTTTGTTTTTTTTTTTTTTTTTACGCGCTTGTGTGTGTGTGTGTGTGTGTGTGTGTGTGTGTGTGTGTGTGTGTGTGTGTTTCCTGATGAATTTGCAGATGCTCTTTCTAACTCTCTGAAGAATTGAGTTGGAATTTTGATGGTGATTGCATTGAATCTGTAGATTGCTTTTGGCAAAATGGCAATTTTTACTACATTAATCCCGCCAATCCATGAGCATGGGAGTCCTTTCCATCTTCTGAGATCTTCTTCAATTTCTTTTTTCTTGTTGTACAGATCTTTTACTTGCTTGGTTAGAGTCACACTGAGGTATTGTATGTTATTTGTGACTATTGTGAAGGGTGTCGTTTCTCTTATTTCTTTCTCAGTCTGTTTATCTTTTGAGTAGAGGAAGGCTACTGATTCTTTTGAGTTAATTTTTCAGTCACTTTCCTGAAGTTGTTTTTCAGGCTTAGTAGTTCTCTGGTCGAAGTTTTGGGGTCACTTCAGTATACTATCATGTCATCTGCAAATAGTGATATTTTGAATTCTGCCTTTCCAAATTATATCCTTTTGACCTCCTTTTGCTGTCTGATTGCACTGGCTAGGAATTCAAGTACTGTATTGAATAAGTAGGGAGAGAGTGGGGAGCCTTGGCTAGTCTCTGGTTTTAGTGGGATTGCTTTTCTTTCCATTTAGTTTGGTGTTGGCTACTGGTTTGCTGTATATGGCTTTTACTATGTTTAGGTATGGCCCTTGAATTCCTGTTCTTTCCAGAACTTTTAACAGGAAGGGGTGTTGAATTTTGTCAAATAGTTTCTCAGCATCTAACTTTATGATCATGTTTTTTTTTTCCTTTGAGTTTGTTTACATAGTGGATTACATTGACAGATTTCCGTATATTGTATATTGAATAATCCCTGCATCCCTGGGATAAAGCTTACTTGATCATGATAGATGATTATTTGATTGAGTTCTTGGACTCGGTTTCCAAGAATTTTATTTAGTATTTTTGCATTGATATACTTAAGGGAAATTGGTCTGAAGTCCTCTTTCTTTCTTGGGTCTTTATGCGGTTTATGCATAAGTGTAATTGTGGCTTCATAGAAGAATGGGGTAGTTTTCCTTCTGTTCTATGTTTGGAATAGTTTGTACAGTATTGGTATTAGGTCTTCTAGGAAGGTCTGATAGAATTCTTCACTAAACCCATCTGGTCCTGGGCTTTTTTATTTGTTGGGAGACTTTTAATAACTGCTTCTATTTCCTTAGGAGTTATGGGACTGCTAAGATGGTTTATCTGATCCTGATTTAACTTTGGTATCTGGTATCTGTGTACAAAATTGTTAATTTCATCCAGATTTTTCAGTTTTGTTGAGTATAGGTTTTTGTAGTAGGATCTGATGATTTTTTGAATTTCCTCAGGTTCTGTTGTTAAATCTCCCATTTCATTTCTGATTTTCTTAATTTGGGTAGATTCTCTGTGCCCTCTGTTAGTCAGCTAAGGATTTATCTATATTTTTGATTTTCTCAAAGAACCAGCTCCTGGTTTTGTTGACTCTTTGTACAGTTCTTTTTGTTTCTACTTGGTCGATTTCATCCCTGAGTTTGACTACTTCCTGCCCTCTACTCCTCTAGGGTATATTTTCTTCTTTTTGTTCTAGCACTTTTAGCTGTGCTGTAAAACTGCTAATGTATGCTCTCTCCTGTTTCTTTGTGGAGGTACTCAGAGTTATGATTTTTCCCTCTTAGTGGTGCTTTCATTGTGTCCCATAAATTTGGGTATGTTGTATTTTCATTGTCATTAAATTCTACAAAGTCTTTAATTTCTCTCTTTATCTCTTCCTTGACTAAGTTATCATTGAGTAGAGCATTGTTCAACTTCCATGTGTATGTGGGCTTTCTGTTATTATTGTTATTATTATTACCTTAGTCTGTGGTAATCTGATAGGATGAATGGGATTATTTCAATCTTCTTGTATCAGTTATGGCCTATTTTGTGATCAATCATATGTTCAATTTTGGAGAAGGAATCAAAAGTAGCTGAGAATAAGGTATACTCTTTTATTTTAGGATGAAATGTTTTATAAATATCTGTTAAATCCACTTGGTTCATAACTTGTTAGTTTCTCTCTGTCTCTGTTTAGTTTCTGTTTCCATGATCTTTCCATTGATAAGAGTGTGGTGTTGAAATATTCCACTATTATTGTGTGAGGTGCAATGTGTGAGTTGAGCTTTACTAAGGTTTCTTTTATGAATGTAGATGCCCTTGCATTTGGAGCATAGATATTCAGTATTCATAGTTCATCTTGGTGGATTGTTCCTTTGTTGAATATGAAATGTCCTTCCTTATCTTTTTTGATGACCTTTTGTTGAAAGTCGATTTAATTTGATATTAAAATGACTATTCCAGCTGGTTTCTTGAGATCATTTGCTTAGAAAATTGTTTTGCAGCCTTTTACTCTGAGGTAGTGTCTGTCTTTGTCACTAAGATATGTTTCCTGTATGCATCAAAATGCTGGGTCCTCTTTAAGTGTCCAGTCTTTTAGTCTATCTCTTTTTATTGTGGAATTGAGTCCATTGATGTTAAGAGATATTAGGGAATAATGATTGATGTTTCCTGTTATTTTTGTTGTTAGAGGTGGAATTATGTTTGTCTGTCTCTCTTCTTTTGGGTTTGCTCCCAGGAGATTGCTTTCTTGGTTTTCCTAGGGTGTAGTTTCCTTCCTTGTGTTGGAGTTTTCCATCTATTATCCTTTATGGGGTTGGGTTTGTGGAAAAATACTGTGTGTATTTGGTTTTGTCATGGAGTATCTTGGTTTCTCCATCTATGTTATTTGAGAATTTTGCTGGATATAGCAGGCTGGGCTGGCATTTGTGTTCTCTTAGGGTCTGTCCTCTAAGAGAACATCTAAGGAAGATGTTCTCTTAGAGGAAGACATCTAAGGAAGTCCTCTAAGGAAGACATCTGCCCATGATCTTCCTTGTTTCGTAGTCTCTGGTGAGAAGTCTGGTGTCATTCTAATAGATCTACCTTTATATGCTTCTTGACCCTTTTCCCTTACTGTCTTTAGCATTCTTTCTTTCTTTTGTTCATTTGGTTTTTCTATGATGGTTGTGTCAATAGTTTCTATGGTATCTTCTGCCCCTGAGATTCTCTCTTCTATCTCTTGTATTCTGTTGGTGATGCTTGCATCTATGATTCTTGGTCCCTTTTCTAGGTTTTCTATCTCCAGGGTTGTCTCCCTTTGTGATTTCTTTATTTTCTTTATTTATTTTTGTATTTACTTTTTTTTAAATCCTGGATGGTTTTGTTCAATTCCTTCTTCTGTTTGGTTGTGTTTTTCTGTAATTCTTGTTTGTTTTTGTTTTTTTGTTTTGTTTTGTTTTGTTTTGTTTTCTGGAGCTGAGGACTGAACCCAAGGCCTTTCACTTGCTAGGCAAGCACTCTACCAGTGAGCTAAATCCCCAACCTCTGTAATTCTTTAAGGCATTTTTGTGTTTCCCTTTTAAGGTCTTCTTCTTATTTACCTGTGTTGGCCTGTATTTCTTTAAGGGAGTTATATATGTCCATCTTAAAGTCCTCTATCATCAGAATGAGAAGTGATTTTAAATCCAAGTCTTGTTTTTCCGGTGTGTTTGGATATCTAGTATTTTGTTTGGCGAGAGAACTGGGCTCCGATGATGCCAAGTAGTTTTGACTTCTGTTGCTTTTGTTCTTGAGATTGCCTCTCGCCATAAGATTGTCTCTGGTGAAGAAACAGGAAAGAGCATATGTCAGCAGCTTGACAGCACACCTAAAAGCTCTAGAACAAAAAGAAGCAAATACACCCAGGAGGAGTAGAAGGCAGGAAATAATCAAACTCAGAGCCGAAATCAACCAAGTAGAAACAAAAAAAGGACCATAGAAAGAATCAACAGAACCAAAAGTTGGTTCTTTGAGAAAATCAACAAGATAGATAAACCCTTAGCCAGACTAACGAGAGGACACAGAGAGTGTGTCCAAATTAACAAAATCAGAAATGAAAAGGGAGACATAACTACAGATTCAGAGGAAATTCAAAAATCATCAGATCTTACTATAAAAGCCTATATTCAACAAAACTTGAAAATCTGCAGGAAATGGACAATTTCTAGACAGATACCAGGTACCAAAAGTTAAATCAGGAACAGATAAACCAGTTAAACAACCCCATAACTCCTAAGGAAATAGAAGCAGTCATTAAAGGTCTCCCCAACCAAAAAGAGCCCAGGTCCAGACGGGTTTAGTGCAGAATTCTATCAGACCTTCATAGAAGACCTCGTACCAATATTATCCAAACTATTCCACAAAATTGAAACAGATGGAGCACTACCAATTCCTTCTATGAAGCCACAATTACTCTTATACCTAAACCACACAAAGACCCAACAAAGAAAGAGAACTTCAGACCAATTTCCCTTATGAATATCGATGCAAAAATACTCAATAAAATTCTGGCAAACCGAATCCAAGAGCACATCAAAACAATCATCCACCATGATCAAGTAGGCTTCATCCCAGGCATGCAGGGATGGTTTAATATCTGGAAAACCATCAACGTGATCCATTATATAAACAAACTGAAAGAACAAAACCACATGATCATTTCATTAGATGCTGAGAAAGCATTTGACAAAATTCAACACCCCTTCATGATAAAAGTCCTGGAAAGAATAGGAATTCAAGGCCCATACCTAAACATAGTAAAAGCCATATACAGCAAACCAGTTGCTAACATTAAACTAAATGGAGAGAAACTTGAAGCAATCCCACTAAAATCAGGGACTGACAAGGCTGCCCACTCTCTCCTACTTATTCAATATAGTTCTTGAAGTTCTAGCCAGAGCAATCAGACAACAAAAGGAGGTCAAGGGATACAGATCGGAAAAGAAGAAGTCAAAAATATCACTATTTGCAGATGATATGATAGTATATTTAAGTGATCCCAAAAGTTCCACCAGAGAACTACTAAAGCTGATAAACAACTTCAGCAAAGTGGCTGGGTATAAAATTAACTCAAATAAATCAGTAGCCTTCCTCTACAAAAAGAGAAAAACAAGCGAGAAAGGAATTAGGAAACGACACCTTCATAATAGATCCAAATAATATAAAGTACCTCGGTGTGACTTTAACCAAGCAAGGGAAAGATCTGTACAATAAGAACTTCAAGACTCTGAAGAAAGAAATTGAAGAAGATCTCAGAAGATGGAAAGATCTCCCATGCTCATGGATTGGCAGGATTAATATAGTAAAAATGGCCATTCTGCCAAAAGCGATCTACAGATTCAATGCAATCCCCATCAAAATACCAATCCAATTCTTCAAAGAGTTAGACAGAACAATTTGCAAATTCATCTGGAATAATAAAAAACCCAGGATAGCTAAAACTATCCTCAACAATAAAAGGACTTCAGGGGGAATCACTATCCCAGAACTCAAGCAGTATTACAGAGCAATAGTGATAAAAACTGCATGGTATTGGTACAGAGACAGACAGATAGACCAATGGAACAGAATTGAAGACCCAGAAATGAACCCACACACCTATGGGCACTTGATTTTTGACAAAGGAGCCAAAACCATCCAATGGAAAAAAGATAGCATTTTCAGCAAATGGTGCTGGTTCAACTGGAGGTCAACATGTAGAAGAATGCAGATCGATCCATGCTTATCACCCTGTACAAAGCTTAAGTCCAAGTGGATCAAGGACCTCCACATCAAACCAGATACACTCAAACTAATAGAAGAAAACTAGGGAAGCATTTGGAACACATGGGCACTGGAAAAATTTCCTGAACAAAACACCAATGGCTTATGCTCTAAGATCAAGAATCGACAAATGGGATCTCATAAAACTGCAAAGCTTCTGTAAGGCAAAGGACACTGTGGTTAGGACAAAACGGCAACCAACAGATTGGGAAAAGATCTTTACCAATCCAACAACAGATAGAGGCCTTATATCCAAAATATACAAAGAACTCAAAAAGTTAGACCGCAGGGAAACAAATAACCCTATTAAAAAATGGGGTTCAGAGCTAAACAAAGAATTCACAGCTGAGGAATGTCGAATGGCTGAGAAACACCTAAAGAAATGTTCAACATCTTTAGTCATAAGGGAAATGCAAATCAAAACAACACTGAGATTTCACCTCACACCAGTGAGAATGGCTAAGATCAAAAACTCAGGTGACAGCAAATGCTGGCGAGGATGTGGAGAAAGAGGAACACTCCTCCATTGTTGGTGGGATTGCAGACTGGTACAACCATTCTGGAAATCAGTCTGGAGGTTCCTC
The DNA here is from genome assembly GCF_011064425.1 of Rattus rattus. Classification (NCBI taxonomy): domain Eukaryota; kingdom Metazoa; phylum Chordata; class Mammalia; order Rodentia; family Muridae; genus Rattus; species Rattus rattus. The sequence continues at coordinate 88,502,612 of NC_046165.1, read as the reverse complement.
AGAAAATTGGACATTGAACTGCCTGAGGATCCAGCTATACCTCTCCTGGGCATATACCCAAAAGATGCCCCAACATATAAAAAAGACACGTGCTCCACTATGTTCATCGAAGCCTTATTTATAATAGCCAGAAGCTGGAAAGAACCCAGATGCCCTTCAACAGAGGAATGGATACAGAAAATGTGGTACATCTACACAATGGAATATTATTCAGCTATCAAAAACAATGACTTTGTGAAATTCGTAGGCAAATGGTTAGAACTGGAAAATATCATCCTGAGTGAGCTAACCCAATCACAGAAAGACATACATGGTATGTACTCATTGATAAGTGGCTATTAGCCCAAATGCTTGAATTACCCTAGATGCCTAGAACAAATGAAACTCAAGATGGATGATCAAAATGTGAATGCAGATCGCTCCTGAGAGACACAGCCAGAATACAGCAAATACAGAGGCATATGCCAGCAGGAAACCACTGAACTGAGAACAGGACCCCTGTTGAAGGAATCAGAGAAAGAACTGGAAGAGCTTGAAGGAGCTTGAGACCCCATATGTACAGCAATGCCAACCAAACAGAGCTTCCAGGGACTAAGCCACTACCTAAAGACTATACATGGACTGACCCTGGACTCTGACCTCATAGGTAGCAATGAATATCCTAGTAAGAGCACCAGTGGAAGGGGAAGCCCTGAGTCCTGCTAAGACTGAACCCTGAGTGAACTAGACTGTTGGGGGGAGGGCAGCAATGGGGGGGGGTTGGGAGGGGAACACCCATAAGGAAGGGGGGGGGGGGGGGGATGTTTGCCCAGAAACCGGGAAAGGGAATAACACTCGAAATGTATATAAGAAATACTCAAGTTAATAATAATAAAAAATAAAAAAAAAAAAACAAAGATTGTCTCTGGTGTTAGCTTGCCTTGCTGTCTCTGACAGTGGTTTGCTCCTCCTGTAAGCCTGTGTGTCAGCACTTCTGTAGACTTGTTTTCTCATAGCTGGGGATCTTGGTACAGAGAGCTGTGGGACCAGTTGAGCTCTGGGCACAGGCAGAAACTGGAAGGTTCCTTTTCCAGTCTGTTCCTGGGTTTGTGTGTCCTGAGGCCTGCTGGAGGCTCACAAGGAGAAGAGTTTGTCTTACCTCTGCTCTCGGGTGTGTCAGTGCTCCTTGTGACTGTCTTTCTGCTCTGGAGGAAGGCAGAAACTGGAAGGGAATGAGTGACACTTTTATTTTATTTTTATGTTTTTTGTTGAGTTTTCAATTTAATTTTAACCTTTCTGCTTTCCCTTTCAAATTCACGCCCCCTCTTCATGTTATTTTATACATATATGTATTTATAAAGACATATATATTGCTAACTATATATACCATGTTGAGTCCATGTAATATTAATTGTATGGATGTTTTCAGTGCTGGGACAATGGACAACCAACTCCTGTTCTCTTCTCTGGTTAGGACTACTCCCTATCTCAGCTTTACTCAGTTCCCTGTTATTCTTTGTGTAGGATTGAGGCCTTCTTGTCTTTTCTCCATCAAGCTTGCTATTTCCATTAGGGTAATCCTTGATTGTATGTGTGTGTGTGTGCGTGTGTGTGTGTGTATTCTTCAATTTTCATTAATAAACAGGGACCAATACAGAAAATCACAACCAGTGAAAATGCGGAGTTATGAATCTCAAGGGATAAATCTATGACATGTGCCCACACCTAGAACATTGCAAAATAGGAGGTAGAAAGGTTGGATGAGCCATAGGATTAGGGAGCTTGGTATAAGAATATGTTTCCTAGGATCATCAGAAGTTACACCTATAGCATCTCACTAGCATAACTGCTCAAATATGGATGTCATTATTATGGATGACACCGAACAATCAAGAATTTCCCTCTGGGTCTTCAATATGGATTCATTATAAGAGCATGGCTGTAGTAAGACGCATTTGGGTACTGGAGATGTTAGAAGAGTGAGGACCAGAGCAGATTGAAGAAGGAAGTACAATGTAGGCTTGACTTGATGTGATTTTATTTTTTATAAAAGTTCATTAAAGACATTATTTAAGAAGCATACGTTCTATAAAACAACTAAAATATTTTATGTCTGTTGATATGTATCTAAGACAAATAGATGAGCGAAACTGACTAAAATTTACATGCAGCTAGCTACTATTGCTCTTCTTTTTAGCAGGTGATAATGTGTACTTTGATGTCAGTATGTGGGAGTGATATATATCAGTACTGACTTATGAAAGCACCATTCTTCATGAATTTTAAACTCTAAGCACTCTTGAGTCTAAAATATTAGTGACATACTTAACAGTATTTTATTTAGAGGGCAGGAACTGATACCACAGTCAAAACACAGAATGTTTTCTCACAGATGATGCCATCTGGTTTTGATAACTGCTTTTGCTTGCTTATGAGATTAACACTTACAGAAACTAAAATGAACAGTTCTTGCATATCCACAAAGTGTTTTGAAACTGCCGTCCACATCCATTTCCAAGACCTTTTAATCAATGCAAGGCTTTATGGTTCTTTTAAAATCTTTATCTGAAGTTTATGGAGGGAAGAATGTACAAACTGTTTAAGAATCCCTCTACAGCAGAAATGGAGTGCATCTGTGTAAGGGGAGGTTCTGATACTGAGGTCCAGTTCCCTAATTGGTTCTTGATTTGTCAAGAGCTAATTGCTGAATCACAGGTAAAGGTAGGACTTCCAGGTCTCAAGAGGAAAAGGAGACGCAGGAAAAGAGAAGAGGCTTTTTCTTTTTTGGTATTTATTTATTTATTTATTTATTTATTTATTTATTTATTTATTTATTTATTTATACACACCAGATTTAATTCCCCTCCCAGTCCACTCCCCTGAGGGTTCCACATCCCATACCTCCTCCCCACTGCCCCTCACTCCTCCTACTCCTACCCCTGTCTCCACAAGGATGTTCCCACTCCACCCACCCCACCAGACCTCTAAACTTCCTCATGCCTCCAGTTTTCCAAAAGTTAGGTGCATCTTCTCCGACTGAACCCAGACCTGGGAGTCCTCTTCTGTATATGTTTTGGAGGCCTCATCTCAGTTGGTGTGTGCTGCTAGGAGATCTCGGGGGTCCAGGTTAATTGAGACTGCTCCTCCTCCTCCAGGGTTGTCCTCCTCCTTAGCTTCCTCCATCTTTACCCTAATTTAACCGGACAGGTCAGCAGCTTCTGCTCCTTGGTTGGGTGCACATACCTGCATCTGACCCAGCTGCTTGTGGGCCTTTTGGAGAGCAGTCATGGTAGATCCCTTTTTGTGAATGCCCCACAGCTTCAGTAATGGTGACAGGTCCTGGGGCCTCCCCCTTGAGCTGGAACCCACTTTGGGCCTGTCACTGGACCTTCTTGGCCTCAGGTTCTTCTTCATTTCCATCCCTGCATTTTTTTTTCAGACAGGAAGAATTATGGGTCAGAGCTTTGACTGTGGGATAACAATCCCATCCTTCACTTGATACCTTGTTTTTCTGATGGAGGCGAATTCAATAAGTTCCCACTCCCCACTGTAGGGCCTTTCACCTAGAGCTCCCCCATTTGGGTCCTGAGAGTCTCTCACTCCCCAGGTTTCTGTTATGTTCTAGAGGATCTCCCTAACCTCCTTCTTCCCAAAGTCGCCTGTTTCTCTTCCTTCTGCTGGCCCTCGGGGCTTCAATCCTTTTTCCCCCACCCAATACCAAATCATGTTTCCCTCCCACCCCTTCCCCCATCCCCTTTCCGTCCTCTCTTCCTTCCTCCCTCCCCCTTGTGGTTGCTTTCTTCTCCCTCCCAAGTAGAACTGAGGTGTCCCGACTTAGGCCTTTCAGCTTATTGGCCTTTTTGAGTTCTGTGGACTATATCTTGGGTATCTGTACTTTTTTTTTTTTGTTTTTTGGCTAATATCCATTTATTAATGAGAACATATCATGCATGTCCTTTTGGGTCTGTGTTACCTCACTCAGGATGACATTTTCTAGTTCCATCTATTTGCATGCAAAACTCAGGATGTCCTGGTTCTTAACAGCAGATTCAAAAGGAAGCTGGTTAGAGCTGATTGATCCAGGAGCTAAGCTGGGTGGAACAAAAGGGAGCCCCGAGGGGGCAGAGTGCAGGTGGTGATCTTAAGCAAAGGCAAAGTGTGTTTTTAAAACTGCGAGCAACAGATGGAGCGCCCAGCAATTGTGCCTAGTGGGCAAGTTGTAAAGCAACAGTCTGTTTGTCTTGTTAGAGGATTCAAAGTCTTGGGTGGTAAGTCTCCCCAGGAGCAGAAACAGAGAGAGGCCGGGTTGGGGCTGGTGGTGGAGAATCCTGGAGCTAAGCAGAATGGAACAGAAGGAAGCCAGGGGCTGGTATTCCAGCAGCTCCCAGGCAAAGGCTGTAAGAGCTTTTTATGACTACACAGAACAAATCTGACTTCTGGGAGAGCAGAGACCTTAATTTCTCTATTTGTTTGGTAAATTGATAATCACTATGAGTCAGTCACACTGTCAGCCACATTGACTATTCAGATAACCGAAGTGAATGAGTCTGAGTACACATGTACATGTGCCCACACATACCCGCACAGTGTTAGAGAGGTCAACTGCCTTTTCTATATGGAAATGCTAGTTTGAGCATGGGATAATAAAAAAGACTGGGCATTTGTATGCATCTCTAAAAGAAAACAATAACAAAATCTGTTGTTTGTTATTTTTACTGTGTGTGTATGTTTAATATACAGAAAAATGCTGTACCCACAGGTTAAATAGCCGTGTTTAGCCCATTGATGCAAACTGGAAATTCTGATTGCCAAATTAAGTCAGCCATCAGTGTATCCAGATTCTGATTTCTCATGAAGACTGTTGGGCAGCAGCTGAGTGATCCAGCCCCTGCTATCCCATCTCAGTTGTTCTGTAAGTGGGTTAGTGCGGCTATAAGCTGCAGCTACTCGGTGGGTTGGAAACGCCCAGATATTGTTTCTCTCCCTGTGTTTCATTTTAATTCATCTTTAATGGGGACATCTGAACTTCACCTCCTTTTTGTGTTGCATTTATTTTGATATTTTTACAGATAAATAAAAAGCAGCTTTAAAATTACTCAAACATTTCTCATTTGCGAATATTACTAAGCGCTTTTATTAGTGTAAAATAAGTACTATAGTTATATTTAGAAGCTTTGTCTGAGACAGCATTCCAAGAAAATTGATTTAATAAGTATATCTGTGAGTGTGTGTGTGCATGTGTGTTTTCATGTGCATGGTTACCACACACACACATACACATACACACACAGAGACACACATACACATATGCATATATATATATATATATATATATATATATATATATATACACACACATGACTTCTTACTAGTTATTCCCATATGACCCCTATCAACCTCCCTCTTTCCCTCAAGTCTTTTCTCCACATCCATGCAATTCTGGTTTATATCATTATTTGCTGAGTTTAAAAGTACTGCCATACTTTAGCACTGTCAATTGGATCCCAATGAGCTCTCCAGTGGGTTCAAAATTTCCACTGCCCCTAGAATCTACCAGTAGCCATTAGTTCAACCAATGGTTCAATAGGATTCATCCCCTCCCAAATACATGACTGCTTGTTGACAGGCCTAGTGATGGGGCCATTGTGGGTGATTGCAGCTGCTGTGAGGCATTTAAAACGGCTATGTAATGCATGAAGACAGGATTTTGAATCTTTTTTGTTTTCTGGTTTCTGTATTGTATCTGTTTCTTCAGCTGTGATGTTTCCTAATCCTTAGAGCAAGCCATATGAATTGTCTATTTAGTGCTTACTTAAGCAATTTTTAGGAGATTGATGACTTATGTTCCTGAGAATGACTAAGTTTCTGCTTGGAAATCCTTTTTAAATTTAAATTTTTATTTTTAAATTGAGATGTAAAACTCTTAAAACTTTTCAAGTGAATGAAAACAGGTAAAAATTCCTTTAAAGATTCAAATCATACTAGCAACCAAGAAAATGTTTTGAAAGCAAAAGGAACAAAAAGAAAATGCCTCTTCCTCAACTTCATACAACAAAATACAGTCGAATGGTATAGAAAAGCACAAAGGACAAAAATAAGAAAATTGGATGACAGGAAAGCTATACCCAAGAACTTTCAACAGTATGATTGGCTAAACAAAGTCAGCATAACAATACTACCAGTTGATATGCTGGCAAGGACAGGAGATGTCCACTTGGTCCCCTCGCTTGTTAAGAGCCACAGGTCAGTGCCTGCTGAAAGAGAGAATCAGGTTCCTTTAGGGGAAAGCTTTCACATAGCTTGTTATGTCATAACAGGGTTAACCTTGGACAACACACACACACACACACACACACACACACACAGAGAAAGAGAGAGAGAGAGAGAGAGAGAGAGAGAGAGAGTCAGTCTTAAAAAAAAACCTTATCAGTCACATGTACAATGAAAGTGTCCACACTTCTGATAGAGAAGATTGGAATGTATTTGTACTGTGATAGTGCTTTCCAGAGATGACAATAAAGATGTGAGAAGAGCATCAGGAAGAGGTAACAAGTAACCCTAAATGTAAAAGATGAATGCCTCCATTCTCCATTTGTTCTTTGCCTTCCATCTGATTAAAGATATTACTGATGTCACCTTCACTACAATGTGATTGTGTCTCACGTATTGATTTATATAAAAATTGAAATAGTTTTTGTAGAACATGATCCGTATCTTTCTAAAGCAGTTCCAACCAGCATTCTAGTCTAGATCTGTACCAAACAGCAGAGTATAAAATGCTCATTAGACTGCTGCTCATAATGACCCCAAATGAGCAATTAGCACCATCAGTACAGTAGGTTAACAATTATGTACATTTACAAATAATAGCAAGATCTACAAGGTTACTTCTCACCAAACTAGGTTAGACCAACAAGGTCCCATCCCAACTTCCCTGTCCTGACCCTGTGTGTATAAATAAGTACTTCATTGAATAGCCTGCTGCCATATGCAGAATTTTTAATAAATTCTATTGCATATTTTAAGCTAAAAATCTATTCCACAACATATGTTATGGTTATAGTTCCCTGTCCTGACCCTGTGTGTATAACTACTTCATTGAATAGCCTGCTGCCATATGCAGAATTTTTAATAAATTCTATTGCATATTTTAAGCTAAATAATCTATTCTACAACATATGTTATGGTTATAGTTCATGTAAAGTTTTAAAAGAGAAACAAAGCCTTTCTCTGATATCAAGAAGTCATTGGGGAAGGAATGGGCAGCAGGGTGTAAAGAGGTATAAGGGCACTTCTGGGTGTTGTTCAAACCTTTGGTGCATGCTAATTTCTTTGCTGTTAAAAAGGAGGTGTCAAGTGGCCCCTTTCTTTTGACATGTTGTGCTTTAATATAAGATTAATTATAAATATGCATATCAAATATGCACAGAAGATAGGTAAGTAGGCTTGTATTTTATTGGGATCTATGCTTTTTTCTATGTCTGAAAGGATTCTCAATTTAAAAGGATATTAAAGCAAAACTCTTAACAGATATGCTCTTGAAAGCAATGTGCCTTAAGGGATTTAGAAAATTTTATCCTCAAAGGCAATTATCAACTGATTTATTTAACAAGTTAGCTCAAAGTTATTTAATATCAGCAGTTTCATTGTTCACTGGGCATGGTTTTACATGTTGTATGTTCAGCTGTATCTCATAGATTATAACTTTAAGGACAATCTTGAGCTACATGGGGAAACTTAGTATTGGCTTTTACTTACCAAAAGTCTTTTAAGAATCTACCACTTTTTTCCAGCTCCGAAAAAAAGAAAAAAGAAAAAAAAAAGAGAAAAAAAAAGAATCTACCACTTTTTTTATTGCAAATATAACCTTGTACACAGATATGTATAGTTATATCTGTAACCTTTCCTTGATATAATGATAGACTTTGTAGAGATATGTCTCCTGTGCCGGTGGGATATGTCAAGCTCTGAATCATAGAGTCAATACTCCTTAATTAATTCCATGCTTCTTTCACAGATGGATATTAACAAACTATAAATTCAAAAGTGGTCATGTCAGGTCATTAGAGTATGATAATAATTTTTAACATCAAAGGCTTTGTCACATTGTAGTGTGTTTACACTTTGTGGATATAACAAAGTACCTGTGATGGGTAACTTCTAACCAACAGAAGCAGTTCTAGAAGCCGAAAGTCAGCTTCAGGAGGGGGTCTCTGCCAGTTGACAACAGCCAACTTCTCGTAGTGTCCTAATCAAACAAAGAGAGCTATGCTCTCTGAAAGCTCCTCCTTTTCATGCTGTCTCATGGGTAGGTAGAATTTCACTATATAGATTTGGAAATGATCATATTTAGTTCATATAAAAATCACATATGTACCCACGTATTCTACTAACTTTTTTTTTTTTTTTTTTTTTTTTTGAGCTGAGGACCGAACCCAGGGTCTTGAGCTTGCTAGGCAAGCGCTCTACCACTGAGCTAAATCCCCAACCCCTAACTTGTTTTTCTAATGTGCAATGAATTCAACTGACATATATAAGTATCTAATTATAAAAATTTCAATAATGGGTATAATTTTATAATTACATTCTTCTTGTGACTGAACAGAACTCCACAGTGAATTAATTAATTAATTAATCCATGTTGAGCACCTAGGTTGATTTTCTACCTTAAGGAAAAGCTTAAAAAAGATCACAGCATACTTCAAAATACTTTAGAAATCTAAAGGAGTGAAACTGAAAGAAATGTTAATAGAGCCCGTATTAATTAAATTAAGAGCAAACCAAACTGCAGAAAAGGCAGACAAAGCTTCTAGTTGGGCTGGTGGCCTGTCAGCACCTTGACCCACATAGTGGGGACGTAGGTGGGGCTGTTATATAGCAATGGTGCTTATCTACCTTTTTATGGACTCCAAAAGTCACAATTGTTCCTTAATCTGGGAAATCTGATGAACTACAAGGTTTCGTTTCTTTGATACAATTTACCCCATGCATGTGTCCCTATAGTCTCAATTCACCCTGCTAAAATTATAAAATGACACTTTTATATCCCTGGGAATAATGTATTAGTTTATACTGCATGACTGCTGCTGGTGATACCAGTCCCATGTTTGTCCAGATATAGAGCTGTCACCTGTTCTCAAAGTGGAGTAAAATCTACTTGTAAAACGGAAAATCTCAGAGCAAACCACAGTTTGGAACATGAGGGCTGTATAATATGGAATAACAACTCAGGGCAGAGTCACATCTAAACACAATTTATTGCAAGGAGTAGTCTTTCACTTTTTGCAAGAAAGGCTTCCTTGATCTCTCACCCAGGATCTGGCTCTGCTCATCATTGTAGATACAGGATTTCTCTGGGAAGGTTGAATAGAATCACTCAGCAATGTAGCCCCTGTTCCTTCTCAAAGGGCTGCTTGCCATGGAGCCTCAGTTGCCTTTGTCCTGTGGTCTGCTGCCCTCAGGTTTCTGTTGTTCCCCTTTCTGTTTCCACAGTGCACTCAAGCACAAGAGTGATCAGAGTTTCTGTTTCTCAGGGATCCCAGGAGTGATCAGAGTTGCTGTGGAACTGACTAGTTATGGACTTTTGAAATGTGTCTTCCTTTTTTGTTTTTCTAAAACGAACCATGGGAACAGACAGGGTCTGAAGCTTCTCTCTGGGAGTCTTCACTCAGAATCTCTGTTTATACTTTCAGTTTAATTAGAGAAATTTTAGAAATGCTGATTACATTCTTTATGCTTGACAGAAGGATAGGTAAACTGCTTTACCAAATCCACATTATTTGTGGTCATAACAAAGTCTATAGCTGTAGTCAGCTTGTAAATCAATCCGAAGATCATATTATATTGCTTTGAAACACTACTGGCTTCAAATAAAACTATAATTTGGTGATCCTTGCTAGTAAATATACTAGAAGCTAGTTGAGGGAATGGGAGGTATTGTGGATTACAGCAACAAAGGAAATAATCTATGTGTGTGCTCGTCCTGCTTGAGTCATTGTACTAGATTCAGTTCACTGATACTCTAAAGAAAAAACAATAAAACTTTAAATTATAAAGAAAACTTCTAACTCATTTTGTGTACTTCAAGATAAGATCACAATATGTAAATGAGTTTACCTGTTGCATGGTAGAGAATATGTTCTACTTTATAAGAAATGACACTTCTTTTTCCAGGACATAGAGATTTCAAAATGATATAAAACCGCCCTGTTCAGTTAAGGGAAGGATGGGATATCTAAATGAATTATACTGTTTGGCTTCATGTTATCTATGCATTGCTTTATTATTAATGTCCCAATGTAGCTGACAGTGTTTAGTCTAACTAGATGTAGTGGGTTATTGTAGGCAATTTTTATTTGAGATTATTATTATTTTCAGTGTCAGCAATAATGTATTGAACCACTGGGGTGTGTTCCTAAAAATCTCTTGCAAGAGAGACAAATATCACAGCAGTGTAGCTGCATCTGGTCCTCATGCTTAGGATAGATACACCTAGGAACTTTGTTCATAATAATGGCTCTATTTTTACAGACAGCAGAGAAAAATAGTCCATACTAGTGTCCCATTAAATTCTCTATCAGCCTTGCATGACTTAGATGGAGGGATATAATTGCTAAGAAGTGTCAAGGATGCTTTCGTCTGAGCAAGACATTTCCACACCCTTTTGTTGCTTACATCCCTGACCATTTGGAGCAGGGGTAAGAAGGCACTGGGTCAACGACACAGACTCCAGGAGGTCGGCAAAGGTCAAAAGCAGACTCACTTATTACAAGAACTGGGCAAACATTTATCCACCCTTCTCAGTATCTCATCGGCTCTCAAGTAACTAGATACAACACTCTCTTTTTCTCAATGGCTTGCTCCAGCTCCTGATCCAGCATTAGTAGTCTCTAGATATGTTAGCAGATTCTAGGTTGGCTCATGGAAGAAGGATCAACAGCACATATACCAGCATTGTGGCTGGGCCTGCTTGGCTAAGTTCCTTTTACACCCTTTATTCTAATTGGGTGAGAAAAAAAGGGATGGCTTGGAAAGCTTTGCATAAGAGGTGCAGTGTCACAGTGGTCAACAACTCTCTCTGAAGACAGAGAAAAGTGGGAAAAAATCGATTATCTTACTATCTATCATCTAGTTATTTATCTAAAAGCTATCAGTTTATTTATTATCAACCTATCTATCTATCACAATTATATTATTATATAGGCATTTTCTTGATATTTTGTGGGCAAGGTATTTATAATAAGAAACATGTTTATCTGCCCATAAAGGATGCGAGCAACTTTATCATAAAGTAGATACACCCTGAGTCCTGAACATCAAAGAGATCTGGAGTACAGACCTTGGCAGAAAGTTCTTCATGGATTCTTGGAACCATTGAGAAATGTTACTTCCTGATGTCTTGTCTCTGGAGAAAGACTTACTAATAACTGCATAGCAGCAATAAGGAGAGTCCTGAAGATTTGAGTTTTAAATTCTGCCTTTTCCCCCTTTATCTGTGAAACTGCTCAAATTTGAAAGGGTAGAGATCCCTCATTACTTTGCAAAGTCCATTGGTTATTCAGAACCCAATGAACATGCACCTGCCCTCTCTTAGGGAGTCCACTATGAGCTTCAATTCTGGGCTGGTGGTAATTGGGTAATGCTTATTTTATTGCTCCCAGCTTCTATTTCTCCTCTCCATGGGTTCTATTTTATTCCATAATCACTTTTCTCAATAGCCACCTCTTGGAAATAATAGACACTTTTTTTTTTTTTTTTTTTCGAGCTGCGGACCAACAGGGCCTTGCACTTGCTAGGCAAGCGCCTACCACTGAGCTAAATCCCCAACCCCTGACACTTCTTGATGTTGTGAAGTACATTGTTATTTATTTTGTTTCAGGGTCTAATGACCGTCTTAGAACCTAGGATGGTGTTGGAGTCTAGGGCAGAATCCAGTTGATTTTCTGAATAGCAAATCTGAAAAACACCAAATGCAGAAAGAACAGTCTCAGGAACAGATGATTCTAGAACTTCCAAGCAGCAAGTCATATTTACTGCTTTGAGATGAGTGTTTTAAAAGTAAGAGTAGACACAGAAGTACTGAGGAATACTGAGAGCAAAAAGTCAGTCTTCCCCAGCAATGAGCCTCTGATTAATTATTCAACATTAAATAGTTGGCTCTAAAGAATACATACAAGTAACACTAAATGGACTGAGCAGGTTGTCCTTACATATTTAGGAACACACACATACATACACAAACAATAACAATTACAAAAAAGAAAACATGATTCCTACAGGGAGCAAGAATGTCATGGAAAAGATTAGAAGGAAGAAAGGAGAGAAAGGCTTATTTTACAATGATGTAATGCTTAATTACAGAGTTAGAATAATATATATATGTAATAAACACAGTGAAATGTTAAACAATAATAGCAGTAGGAATCCACATAATGGTAACTAATGAACTCTACGAGAGAAGGATCACAAAACAAAAGAATTTCAAAGCAAGTTTATGTTACAAATTCCAACACTGCAAATCAGTGACAAGGATAAGAGAAATAGAAGTATCTGTGATTATGGAAATGTTTTATTTTCTATGTTGTCTAATAATTTAACCACACGTTTGTAGCTATTAAACATGTCATTTGTATGTCTTATGACTACGTTTGTCAGAGGTCTAGGATATTTGTTCATTTTTTTGCTTGGGATTGCTTGTTTTGATTTTTGATTTTGGCTTTAGAAGTTCTTGTTTGTTTTTATGTTTTGAGAAACATGCTATCCAGATTGTTGACCTGAAACTTAGTATGTAGCCCAGGCTTGCCTTTAACTCATAATCCTCTGGACATTGCCTTATTGGTATTTGAGATTACAGACTAGTATGACTTTGTCCCACTCTAGGAACTGGGGTTTTAATTTTACAGAATGTTAGCTGATTTAAATGTAATTATAAATGACAGTGCCTAATAACTCCTATGTCAGACAAAGAAGTTCTACTACTCCCCTCTACATGAAGAAAAGTTTGCCATGGAAGAAAAATGCATAGCAATGCTATGTGACATAATATTAAAATAGCATATATAAATTATAAGAATTCAGGGAAAGAAATATCTAGAAAAATAAATGTATTCTAAAACGACATTGATACCCTACTTTATCTTTAAATAACATTATTTTTGACACAGTATTTTCAATTAAAAATTGTAGCAATGAATATATAAATATGACTATGACAACACTAAAACCCTTTAGATTTTTAGCACTGAAAATTTTTAGGAAGTTTTGTCTATTTACTGAGAGCCTAATTTTAGAAATGCATTTATTAAGAAATAATTTACATATTATAGTTTGATTATTTTAATAGATAGCTCAATACCTGTGGAATAGTTACAGAGTTGTGACGTTTATTATAACCTAATTTTAGATCATTCAAAAAAATAAACTTTATACATCTTACTAGTAACCTTCTGTTCCCTTTCTTCTCTCTGGAGATATGTCCATTTAGATGTTTCTCGGTGTTTTGTTTTTTCTCTCTAGAGCTCTTTGCCATTGGCCTGCCTTTCAGGTGCTTCTTGGGTTTTCTGAGGCTTCAGACACAGGAGCATTTTGTCTTCTTAGATCAGTCTGGGAGGCTTCTTGTCTTCTCTTCCCATAGCTTACTCTTTTGTAGGGAAATCAGGGCAGTTCGGATTCTTTGCCTGTGTCACAGTGTATGCTGAGTTTCCAGCAGGTCAGATTCCCTTCTTTGTCACACGTGTCTAGACATTTGTGAATACTAGGTCCAGAGAATCTGGCTAGACATGTATCAACTGGGGACAATCTTTTCTCACCTCTACCTTCTTCTGTCCTATATTGTGGCCACTGTGGAAATCTGAAATGCCTTGCCTCTGAAGCAGTAACGCTCAATTCTCTAGAAATAATAAATCTTGTTTCTCACATGCACTATTTCAAACTTCTATCATTCTTATACATAAAGTAGTGTTAGGCAAAGCCAAATACTTATATGGAAAGTCCTCCTAGAAGAGTGGCATGTCCTTGTCAAGAAAATAACAAGTTAGAAAAATTAAGCTTGTAGTTGAATGCTAACCAAAGTATTTGTCCTATTATCCACTCTTTGATGTTGCATTAATGGTCAGTGGTTATACTAATAAATGTTAGAGTTGAAGTCAATTGAGTCAGGTGTGTTACGAGCAATGGAGACAATTACTGCTCATTTACACTAATGATAGTATGGAGTGGAGAGAAGGGGGAGATAAGGAGTTTTGGATTTTTTATAAATCAGTTTAGGAAGGCATCATAAAAGTTTCCTGCAGATCCATCTTTGTAGACTGGAAAAACATTTTTTGCCACATGGAGATATTTCTAAGCTAGAATTTTTTCAGGCATTTGGTACATTAACTGTTCACTTTTTACCCATGATTCTTTGCATTGTTGTTGTTGTTGTTTTTTTATTATTATTATTAGCTTATTTGTTTTGCTTTGCTTCTGCCTTTGGCCCTGGTGTGTAGATGTATGTGGTCAGCATCCAAATATGAATAGCTGAGGAGAACTGTAGGTCAAAACTTGGGACCACTCCAGGCTTGGTCTTTGGAAGTAGGAGATAAGCACCCATACTTCAGGAGAGGTGCTCATTTTTCTGTTCCAGAAACGGAACACATCCCAAACTCATGCTTCGTCAGTGTGATTGCATTTTTCATTCTCTTCATTTTCTTATCACTCTAACTGTAAAAAGCATGCAAATTCACTAAAGAAAAATCTATTATTCTTCTATGGACATATTCTTAAGAAAACAAGAGTTCTAACTAACTCAGGTTCTTTGAGCCACTTAGTTTTCCTTCATCCTACAAAGGTCTCCTGTGTGACTGGGAACAAGTGGGAGTGATAATCTTGGGTTTCTCATGGAGGGGAACACAGATACAGTGTCCCAGACTGTAAGATCATTTGCTGCTAACCTGAGCAGAAGAGAGTTCTAGAAACTTCCACAGTATCTGGGGTGGTAAAACAATGTACTGCCCATGGCTCTGTTACATACAGCCTTTAGCTTTAGATTCTGATATGTATGGAGTTATGTTTGTTTTCATGCTTTAAATTCTTAATAAGCCACTCACCTCAGGTAGAATAGAGAACCTCTTACCATTAACCCAAGTTCTGGTGACTCATACATCCCATACTATCCACTACAGGGATAATGAAACTTTATCATTCTAATAGTAATTTGCAGAGTTAAGTATGCAGTCTTCATGAGGAGTGATCAGAGCATGGCATTTATGAAGTAAGCAAGAAGGTGCTGATTCAGAGGTAGCCTAGTTGAAGACACAGGCTGTGTCAGAGAGAGAAAAAGTATAAGTTTGGAGCTAAAGGATAAGGAGGGTTCTTCCATATAGAAGATAGGAAACAAAGGAGAAGGAATAGAGTTACTGAAATTTCTCTGTGGAAAAAGGCACACACACTCACACACACACACACACACACACACACACACACACACACACACAAACAAAACTCAAGGCTTTCTATTTTCTCCTACATATCTCTTTTAGACCTTGAAATATAGACCTTAAAATGCAAGAGCCTCTTTGGGTTTTTATTTTCTTTTATGCTTTTGTGTGAAATGATGTATGTGTGCTGCCAAATAGAGTTTGTGCTCCAAATTTCCTAAACCATTAATCTTCAGGTGTTTTCCACATTTTCCATCCGAGTGACTACAGTAGAACCACTGACCCTTCAAAAGGTTGCTAAGCCAGAGAGAAGACAGGGGAAGACTCCATACTGAGTATTTATAGAAACCTAAAATCACTCAGGGTAATTACTAGGGAAATTAGTAGGGTGAGTGTGGATTGAATGCCCATCACTTATTACTTTAGAATCAAAACAGCGTTAATCTATGGGTAATGGGTAGAGATGGCTTTTTAGAATTAAATCTTGTGCCACTGATGCACACCTCTGGCACCAGAGCCTGTCTGAATGCTGCATCACTGCAATTATGGCTTCATTCCTGAAACTCAGCTTCTATTGTGCTATGCCCTCCAGATGAATTCTCTCCAGGACTCAGCTCCAGTAACAGACTGCCTCATAGACTTTTCTTTATTTGCATTCCCTTTTGGATATGATTAAAGCTTCCTACTCCTTGTAGCACCCATTTGTTTCAGCAGCAGAGAAAGAGCTTGCTCTGTTCGACTAAGTAAGTGTAGTCTGACTTTCCAAGTGGGTTGTCCCCTGTATGTTCCATTACTGAAGGAGCACTTGCAGGTGAACAGTAGCTCTTGAACAGATATCAGCAACAGTTCTCTCTCTAAGTGATAAAAAGCAGCTGTCCTTGAATAGGGCTGAGTATTTGTCCAAATACCACTTTCATTAATTGTCTTTGTAAATGCTGAGGAGATCTGCTATAGATCTACCTTTCGGATTAAGACATGGGGTGCAGAGGGAACAAACACAACTAGAGTTAGTAGACAGCAGCAGGGCCTGTGTTGCCAACCATTAAATACTTGGTCTATCCCTGTAACTTTACATAAATGCCAGTCTTTATTGCTCACAGACCCCACACAAGACTATCATTTATCTTACATTTTTGGTAGGAGGACTCAGATTAACTGTGAAGTAGAAGCCACATAGGACACACAGGAGGCTATTGGCCAAGATACGCTTCAATTGTTCATGCCTCTAATCTCAAAATCCTGGGTTCTAGCCAGTATGGTGACAAGTCGTGGTCCAGGATGAATTCCCAGCTCGACTTTTCATTCCTTGAGTAAGGAATGAAGCTAATCGCTGCTCATGGCTTTAATAGGTACCTGTAATTCCTACTTCTTACTTCTCCCCTGAGTTACACTTAAGGATTCTCAGGATCAGCCCATGTTTTCTTAACAGGCTTCGTGAGAAATACTTTAAGGTCTCCAACCTGGGTTCATTTCTATTGGGTAAGTGCTTTGAGGGCAGCACTAGAGACTGCACGCCCTTGAATCTCCAGCACTTAGAGCCGCACCTTTAAAGTAGCTTCTTAGAATCATTTGTTGGATGAAATGTTGAAAGCATACATTTTTTTTCCCTGAGGAAGAACATTTTGTTCTTAGAAATCTCTTCTAGACTGGTTTCCCAATATAGGATGCAGCATAGTATAACTGGAGAAAATGTTCTAACAATCTTGTCTTTCCAAAAGCCATAATCATGGTGATATTAGCATTGAATTTTTCTAGTCAACTGATAACATTTGGAGGCAGACAAAGTGGGGTTCACAGAGTAGGATCATTCTTTGGTAGGTATATGACTATGGACAAACCTTCAATATTCATTTAACCTCAATTTTCTTTTCTGTAAATATACATAATACTATAAATCAAGCAAAAAATGGCATTGTGAAAAGTAAGAAAGACCTGCTCATAAATATTACGGTCTTCTGTCATTTGTTCAGCTGAAGTAGCCATCATCTTTCTCTTGTTCTCATTATTCACTTATAAGAAACTACAAGCACTGGGCCAGGAAAGTGCTAATGGCGTGAGGTTACCATGATAAGTGGCTCGCCTAACCTGAGTGGTCAGAATCAACCCTCATTAAGGTGAAATTTCCATCTGTTTCCTTAGCAGAGAACAGTTTCAAATATAAGTCAATGACACTTACTGATTTTAGAGTTATTTGAGCCCCCAGAGCAATGGAAAGAGCCCTTACTGAGAGTGATCCTCTAGTTAGAAAGATGTTCAAAAGGACAGAACTTACTCTGAAATTTATTTTGATAGTTAAGGTTTGTAAATATGTCTGTATTTTAGAAGCCAGATGAAGGAGGAGGACAAGGAGAAGGAGAAGGAAAGGAGGAGGAAGGGAGGAGGAGGAGGAGGAGGAGGAGGAGGAGGAGGAGGAGGAGGAGGAAAATAGAAAAAGTTCTCTCCTATTCATGCTAATATTTTTGCAGGCTCCATTCTCTTGGTTACAGTCACCACCTTAGAACGCTGTGTTATTTTGTTCCACTGAACAGGTAGACATGATGTTCTGTGGTGCTGAGGATGTTTTCTTCCTCTGAGGTCCAAACGCCTGCACAGTTCCTGGTATGCACTACACGCCTAGTAAGATGGGTTAGAGGAGTTAATAAAAGAGCTCATCACAAGACTGGTGGTGGAAAAACTGCAGTGACAGATGATCTGTCTTTATTGGTAGCAGTAACTTCATTATTCAAGAATAATTTATATCGAAGAAGAAGAGTGACTACATCAGCAACTCTTCTTATAAAGGCATAAAACCCGAAAGGATGCTGATAAAGTCTAAGCAGGTTTCTGTTACTTTAAGTTTTAAATATTATTTTTAGTAATGGTTTTTAAACCTTCTAACTTTTCTTGTAACCTACTACCAAGCAGAGGTAGTAGAAAAGAAAGGATATGGGGAAGTGGACCTATTTAAAAAAGCTTTTTTTTTTTGAAGTAGTTCTCATCTGTATTGTCTGAAAATCAGTAGTTTAGTTTACAGGTTAGCAGGCAACTTCAGACTGATCCACTGGCAAACACTTTAAAGATATATCAGTAGGCTAGTTCTGTAGAGTCAGGTTAGCAACAGTGGTGACACAACCTAGTAGAGACAGGAGGGCCAGAGCCTAGGCTTTAGTCAGCAGGAGGGACCAACAGGAACACCAGAAGTTTTTGGCTTTGTTTCTCTCAGGGAAGCAGAGATCAACTGATAGACCTACAAGTGTTGTATAGGTAGCTGTACAAACAAATCAAGCCCTGTCCCTGTCATTCCATGGAGTCCTATTTATACCCTCTAAACATCATGTGTCTTCTTTGCGTCATGTCTCAGCACGAGCCTTTTCTCAGCATGGGTCTTGTCTCAGTACATGCATGTAATCATCCTGAGTCCTTGGAAGAGGCAACAAATTGCAGTGTGTCACCAGAAGTTTTTGGTGTATTTCTTCCTATGGTGTCTCAACAAATGTAGTTCCATTACACAATGTAAGATGACGAATATATGTGTGTCATTAGCAAAGAATCTTTCATCACGTGTCTTTTGATCTGTTTGTTTTAGTAGAACATCCTCGATCCTGTGTAGGCTTTAGTGAAATGTTTTTTTTAATGGTGTCTCAGCCTTTTATGCCATTGTACACTTTAACAAAGTGTTCTTTATGTTTTTGATGCAGCAAAACACCATCCAACCAACATTTTAAGAATTCTTACATTTTTACTTCAGGTTTCCTTGCCATACCTAATGAGCATGATAGCCAAATTAATACCCTGTCATTGAATATATCATTGCCCCAAATTATATTTAGAAGCATCATGGTTTCTTTGATGTCTTACACTTTTTCTTCAGTCCTTAGTTATTTCTTTTTTAATTTTAAAAATGTTTTTCTTGGCTATATTATGTATTTTGTATTGGGATCTGCTTGTTCAGTTCAGTGGTTAGCTGTAAACATCCTCATCTGTATAAGCAGATCTCTTGCAAAGCCTCTCAGGAGACACCCATATGTGGCTCCTGTCAGCAAGCACTTCTTGGTATTAGCAATAGTGACTGGGTTTGGTGGCTGCACATGGGAGGGAATTCCCAGGTGGGGCAGTTTCTGGATACATTTTCTTCAGTTTCTGTTCCAATATTTGTCCCTGTATTTCCTTCTATGAGTGTTTTTTTTTCTCCCCTCTAAGGACAAAAGCATCACAGTTTGGTTTTCCTTCTTCTTGAGCTTCATATGATCTGTGAATTTTTCCTTAGGTATTCCGATCTTTTGGGCTATTATCTACTTATCAGTGAATGCATATCATGTGTGTTCTTTTGTGACTGGGCTACCTCACTCAGGATGATATTTTCTAGCTCCATACATTTGTCTATGAATTTCATGAAGTCATTGTTTTTAATAGCTGAGTACTGCTCTGCTGTGTAATATACCGCATTTTTCTGTATCCATTCCTCTATTGAAGGGCATCTGGGTTGTTTCCAGCTTTTGGCTGTTGTAAACAAGGTTGCTATGAACATAGGGGAGCATGTGTCCTTCTTATATGTCAAGGCATAATTTGGGTGTATGCCTAGGAGTGGTATAGCTGGGTCCTCAGGTAGTACTATGTATAGTTTTCTGAGGAACAGCCAGACTGGAGGAGTGTCCCTATTTCTCCACATCCTTGCCAACATCTACTGTCATCTGAGTTTTTTTTATCTTAGCCACTCTGACTGGTGTAATGTGATATCTCAGGGTTGTTTTGATTGCATTTTCCTAATGACAAAAGATGTTGAACATTTCTTTTGATATTTCTCAGTCATTCTATATTCCTGAGTTGAGAATTTTTTTAAACTCTGTAGCCCATTTTTTTTCTCCCATTTTTATTAAATTGGGCATTTCCTATTTACATTTCAAATGTTATCCCCTTTCCCAGTTTCCTGTCCATCAGCCCCCTAACCCCTCCCCTTCTCCTTCTATATGGGTGTTCCCCTCCGCATCCACCCCCTCCCCATTACTGCCCCCCAACAAGCCCCTACACTGGGGGTCCAACCTTGGCAGAACCAAGGGCTTCCCTTTCCACTGGTGCCCCAACAAGTCTATTCACTGTGTAGCCCATTTTTTAATAGGATATTTGATGCTCTGAAGTCTAACTTCTTGAGTTCTTTGTGTATATTAGATATTATCCATCTATAGGATGTAGGATTGATAAAGACCTTTTCTCAATGTGTTGATTGCTGTTTTGTCCTATTGACAGTGTCCTTTGCCTTACAACTTTGCAATTTTATTAGGTCCCATTTATTGATGCTTGATCTTAGAGAATAAGCAATTGGTGCTGTGCTCGGGAAATTTTCCCCCTGTGTCTATATGTTCCAGGTTCTTCCCCATTTTCTCTTCCAATGGCTTTAGTATATCTGGATTTATATGGAGGTCTTTGATCCATTTGGACATGTGATTTGTACAGGCCCATAAGAATGGATCAATTTGTGTTCTTCTACATACTGACCTCTAGTTGAAGCAGCACAATTTGTTGAAAAAGCTATCCTTTTTCCATTGGATAGTTTTAGCTCCTTTGTCAAAGATCAAGTGACCATAGGTGTTTATTCCTAGGTCTTCAGTTCTATTCCATTGATCTACCTGTCCATCTCTGTTCCAATACCATGCAGTTTTTAACCACAATTGCTCTGCAGTACAGCTTGTGGTCAGGGATGGTCATACCCTCAGAAGTTCTTTTATTGTTGAGAATAGTTTTCAATATCCTGGACTTTTTCTTTACCAAATGAATTTGCAAATTGCACTTTCTACTTCTATGAAGAATTGAGTTGGAATTTTGATGGGAAATACATTGAATCTGTCAGATTACAATATTAATCCTGCCAATCCATGAGCATGGGAGATCCTTCCACTTTCTGAGGTCTTCTTCAATTTATTTTTTCAGAGATTTGAAGATCTTGCCATACAGATCTTTCATTTGCTTAGTTACAGTAACCCCAATGTATTTTATATTATTTGGGACTATTATGATGGGTATCATTTCCCTAATTTCTTTTACATCCTGGTTATTTTTTGAGTAGAGGAAGGGTACTAATTTGTTTGAATTAATTTTATGTGCAGTCACTTTGCTGAAGTTGTTTATCAGGATTAGGATTCCTCGGGTGGAGTTTTGGGGTCACTTAATTGTACTATTTTATCTTCTGCAAATACTGATATTTTGATTTCTTCTTTTCTAATTTGTAGCCCTTCGACTTCATTTTGTTTTCTACTTGCTCTGGCTAGGACTTCAAGTACTATATTGAATAGGTAGGGAGAGAGTGGGCAGCCTTGTCTCATCCCTGATTTTAGTAGGATTGCTTCAAGTTTCTTTTCATTTTGTTTGATGTTGGCTACTGGTTTACTGTATACTGATTTTACTATGTTTAGGTGTGGTCCTTGAATTCCTGATATTTCTAAGACTTTTTATCATGGAGGTGTGTTGAAGTTTGTCAAATGCTTTCTCAGAATCTAATGAAAAGCTCATGTCTTTTTTTTTTTTGTTTGTTTGTTTATGTAGAAGATTATGTTGATGGGTTTCTTTATATTTAACCGTCCTTGCATTCCTTGGATGAATCCTACTTGATAACTATGAGTGATAGTTTTGATGTGTTCTTGATTTCATTTGTGAGAATTTTATTGAGTACTATTGAGTCAATATTCATGTGAGAAATTGGTCTGAAGTTCTCTTTCTTTGTAGGGTCTTTGTGTGGTCTAGGTATAACTGTGTCTTCAAAGAATGAATTGGATAGTGTTCCTTCTGTTTCTAGTATGTGGAATAGTTTGAAGAGTTTTGGTATTAGGTATTCTTTGCAGGTCTCCTAGAATTCTGCACTAAACCCACCTGGTCCTGGGCTCTTTTTGGTTGTGAGACTTTAAATGACTGCTTCTATTTCTTTAGGGGTTATGTGACTGTTTAGATGGTTTATCTGATCTTGATTTAACTTTGGTACATGGTATCTGTCTAGAAAATTGTCCATTTCATCCTGATTTTTCAGTTTTGTTGAGTATAGGCTTTTGTAGTAGGATCTGATAATTTTTTTGAATTTCCTCAGTTTCTGTTGTTATGTCTCCCTTTTCATTTCTGATTTTGTTTATTTGGATACTCTTTCTGTGCCCTCTTCTTATCCTGGCTAAGAGTTTTTCTATCTTGTTGATTTTTTCAAAGAACCAGTTCCTTGTTTTGTTGATTCTTTCTATACTTCTTTTTGTTTCTACTTGTTTGATTTCAGCCCTGAGTTTGATTAATTCCTGTTGTTTACTCATTTTGGATGGTTTTTCTTCATTTTGTTCTAGAGCTTTGACATGTAGTATCAAGCTGTTAGCATATGGTCTCTCCAATTTCTTTTCAGAGGCACTCAGAACTATGAGTTTATGTCTTAACACTGTTTTCATTGTAACCCATAATTTTGGGTATGTTGTACCATCATTTTCAATAAATTCTAAAATGTCTTTAATTTCTTTCTTTATTTATTCCTTGACCAAGTTGTCATTAAGTAGGTCATTGTTCAGCTTCTGTGTGTATGTGGGCATCCTGTTATTTTTGTTATTATTGAAGACCAGCTCTAGTCCATGGTGACCTGTTTGAATGCATGGAATTATTTCTGTCTCCTTGTATCAAATGAGGCCTGGTTTGTGACTAATTATGTAGTCAATTTTTTAGAAGGTACCATGAGGAAAAGTTACATTTGTTTTAGGATGAAATGTTCTATAGATGTCTGTTAAATCCATTTCGTCACTACCTCTTTTAGTTTTACTGTGTGTGTCTGTTTAGTTTGTTTCTATTGATGGGATTGGGGTGTTGAAGTGTCCCGCTATTATTGTGTGTGGTACAATATATGCTTTGAGCTTTAGTAAAGTTCCTTTTATTAATGTAAGTGCCCTTTCATATGGAGCATAGATATTCAGAATTGAGAGTTTATCTTGGTAAGTTTGTTCTTTGATGAGTATGAAGTATCCTTCCTTATCTTTTTAGATAACTTTTGGTTGAAAGTCAATTTCATTCGAGGTTAGAATGGCTACTTCAGCTTGTTTCTTTGGACCATTTGCTTGGAATTTTCCCTTATCTTGGTAAGTTTGTTCTTTGATGAGTATGAAGTATCCTTCCTTATCTTTTTAGATAACTTTTGGTTGAAAGTCAATTTCATTCGAGGTTAGAATGGCTACTTCAGCTTGTTTCTTTGGACCATTTGCTTGGAATTTTCCCTAGCTTTTCACTCTCAAATAGTGTCTGTCTTGGTCTTTGTGGTGCATTTCTTGTATGCAGCAAGATGCTGGGTCTTGTTTACATATCCAATCTATTGGTGTATTTTTTTTAAATTGGGGAATTGAGTCCATTAATTTTAAGTGATATTAAGGAATAATGACTGTTTACTGTTATTTTTGCTGTTAGTGGTGGACTTATGTTTGTGACGCTATCTTCTTTTTATTACTGTCTTGCTTTCCCTATGGTGTAGTTTCTTTTTCTGTGTTGGAGTTTTCCATCTATTATCTTTTGTAGAACTGAATTTGTTGAAAGATATTGTGTAAATTTGGTTTTGTCATGGCATATCTTGGTTTCATCATTTATGATAATCGAGAGTTTTGCTGGCTATAGTAGCCTGGGCTGGCATTTGTGTTCTCTTAGTGTCTGTATCAAAGATCTTCTCCCTTTCCTAGTCTCTGTTGAGAAGTTTGGTGTCATTCTGATTGGTCTGCCTTTATATGTTAATTGACATTTTTCCCTTACTGCTTTTAATATTCTTTCTTTGTTTTGTGCAATTGGTGTTTTGACTATTATGTGACAAGAGGAAATTCTTTCATGGTCCAGTCTATTTTGAGTTCTGTAGGTTTCTTATATGTTTATGGGCATCACTCTCTTTAGATTAGTGAAGTTTTCTTCTAGAGTTTTGTTGAGGATATTTACTGGCCCTTTAAGTTGGGAATCTTTGTTTTCTTCTATACCAATTATTCTTAGGTTTGTTCTTCTCATTGTGTCCTGGATTTTCTGGATATTTTGGTTTAGGACCTTTTTGTCTTTTACATTTTCTTTGACTATTGTGTTAATGTGTTCTACGGTATCTTCTGCCCCTGTGATTCTGTCTTCAATCTCTTGTATTCTGTTGGTAATTCTTGCATCTATGTCTCCTGATGTCTTTCCTAGATTTTCTACCTCCAGTGTTGTCTCCCTTTGTGATTTCTTTATTATTTCTATTTCCATTGTTAAACCCTGGAGGGTTTTGTTCAGTTCCTGCACCTGTTTGGGTGTGTTTTCCTGCAATTCTTTAAGGGATTTTTGTTTTTCCTCTTTTAGGGTTTTTACTTGTTTACTTGTGTTCGCCTGCATTTCTTAAAGGGAGTTATTTATGTCCTTCTTAAAGTTCTCTATCATCCTCATGAGATGTGATTTTAAATCCAAACCTTGTTTTTCCAGTGTGTTGGGATATCCAGTATTTGATGTGGTAGAACTGGGTTCTGGTGATGCAAAGTTGTCTTGGTTTTTGTTGCTTAATTTCTTGTGCTTGCGTATTGCCATCTGGTTATCTCTGAGCTTAATTGATCTTCCTGTCTGTAACTGAAGCTTGTCCCTCCTGTGGGCCTGTGAACCTGTGATCTTATAAGTGAAAGCAGTCCTAGGAGACCAGCTCTTTCGGGGCAAGTTTTAGGTGCAAGAGCTGTGGGACAGCCCCAGCTCTGGCCACAGTCAGATGGAGTCATGAGAGAGGGTTCATGTCCTAGGCCACCCTGTGTCTCCTGTGCCACATGTGCTCCCATGTTTCTGTCCTTGAACAGTCAATGGAGAGAAAGTAGAGGTCTTACTCTTAAAATATAATTTTATATAACTGAATGCTATTCATATTTTATTGTGCAAAAAGTTTCTATCTTACTAAAATCCAAATTTGACTCCACTGATCTAGTGTGGGACCTAAAGTTGTACATTTTATATAAGTTCCAGATGCTATGAATCTTAGAGTCTCATAGAACCCAATTCTGAATTACGCACTTTGCATTTGTCTGCCCATCTCAGGCTGTTTATTTGCAGAATACAGGTCGGGCTGCTCTTGTGCCTACATGTCCATCACAACCAGAAGCACAACAGTGTGATTCCAGAAAAATAATCTTTTAGGAAGTCTGTAAGTCAATTTTCTTTGATTTGAAAACAACCCTAGAGCTAGGGCAACCTTCAACATGTTCTACTTTTAATAGTAGATTTTATATCTTACCAAAAGCTATTCTATGTTCACAGTTTAGCCATATCTGTGTAATTATTTGTCACAGAGCATATTCTTTATGGGAATAGCATTGTTGGAAAACCATAAAAACTTAAGAATTCCTGTCAGACCCCACACAGTCAATACAGTCCCAATGAAGTCAGATACATTCTCATGATGTTTTCTCATGAATCAAGATGACTGCTATATAAACAAGAATGACAGTCATAAAGAGAATTGTTAAGTCAAGTTTGAGTGTATGTGCATTCATAATATAGTTTGCTTGGGATTTTTGTTTCAATAAATCCCTACTTATCAGCTAAGTAGTCCAATCAAGCTTTTGGTGAGTCTGATGACTTAAAATACTCATGTATTTTAAATGTTAACAATTTATAACCATGCCCTTGATTTTTTTAAGTGAAATGTATTCTATAGTGACTTTTCTACCTTTATCCCAACACTTCACTTTGTGTTATCCTTACCTTTCCAGACATAATGTATCACTACTTTGAACCTTTGGCCACTGGAGAATGTGTTGATTATTTTATGAATAATGTTAAAGTACAATGCCAAGGCTTCACTAGTTCTCAACATAGTGTGTGGTATAATACACTGAAAAAAAATTAGTTAGCACTTACAGAGAATAAAACCAAAAACCAAAAACCCAGGAATCTGCGCTGCATGTAAACATGACTTTGCTAGGATACCTGGGGACAGTATGGTGCTCCATTAGCCCTTTCATTGTCTTCTTCCAAAATGACTTTTAAAAAAGGCTACATTGTTGAGTTTACCTAGATAGACAATTATATCCTTACAACCCCAAAATATGCAGACCTTTAACATCTTTTAAATCCCAAAGAACTCAACTCAAGAACTATGGATAGGAAAATATAGCTTGGGCTAACACCTATTAGGATCTACAAGAATTCTGAAGAAGCTAAGAGAGAGAAATAGTGGCACCCACCTCCCCCTTCAGCATGCTGGTTTTGACTCTGGAATTGTTTGAAGGAAACAAGCAATGTACTGAGAAGTACAGAGAGAAACATACAACATATTAAAATGGCAGATGGCAACAGAGGATTATTTCTCTTGGGTACTACAAATCACCATGTCCTTAGCTTTCTAAAGAGGAAGCGACCAAGTCATTACAAGGCTGGTTTTCAATAACGGACAGGTGGAGTTTATTTTTCTGGACACACTGACAGTTACTAATGTAATTCCTACTAAGGTAGCAAGACAGACAAGCCTAGGTTCTGTGCAAAAACTTTCCATTCTATATATTTCCTTGACCTCCAAAGTGGTTATGCATAACATACTATACTTAGTAGGTGAACATCTTTCCGGACATCTCTCTCTCCTCTCTCTCTCTCTCTCTCTCTCTCTCTCTCTCTCTCTCTCTCTCTCTCTCTCTTTCTGTCTGTGTGGGGGGGGGTCGGGGTTTGAGGGATGGGTTAGTATTTATTCCAGGGTGCTTTGTTTCTGTAAGTCTTGAAAATAATCAATAATGTGGAGAACCCAGCTCTAGGCATTCCTTTCTGCTCTCAAATATTTTGACCTACAAGCTCCAAAACCATTTCTATTCACACCCCTTAATTCCAAAGAATATACCCAACTCAGAAAATATTCATCTTCAGAAGGTAGTGAAGTACCAAAAGGGCTTGCATTCTAGTTTGAAGAGGGACCCTGAGGAAGATTGCCTTTTGGACAAGAGAATTATTAAAACAGTTATTAAGACTACAGGTGGACATACAGCATGACAAGAGCACATGGTGGGAGTTCTGAGGAAAGATCAGTGTGCATGACAGTTCCTTTCTAAACATGTTAGCGAAGTGGTAGGTAAAATCAATCCTTGGTTGGACATTACTCTGGTAACCAGTGAGCCATCAGTTGAATGTCATCTGATGATAAACCTGACTCCTGGCTGCCCATTACTTGGGGTTGACAGAGTTGGAGTCAGAATTGTTTTTTTGGCATGCAGATTTGTGGTTCTATCTTAAGTTCCAAGATCAACATCTGAAAGAAATAATTCCATCAACAACTAGAATGTATTCAGAGGTAGACTCTTTCATATTGTGTACTAATCCCAAATGGCCAACAACTTGACATCAGTTGTAAAACTTGCAGCAAAAATACCCAGCAAAGACACTCAAGTTCAGAATATTTCAGAATTCTGAGGTAAAAAATGTTGTTTTATTCTGCTAAATATCAGTGGCATGTAAAAGTGACAGTAGAAAATGATGTTTCAGACCTTCATAGAACAGAACTCAGGGTAGCTCTGGTGCTATGTGCTGATACGTCTGACTGTTTAGCATGTCAGAAATGAGTGCCAAGGTTAGAGCAGATGTCCTCGGAGGCTCATTGTGCTTTTGGTGTGGAACAGTTTCTAAGAGTGGCATCTTAGGTCTTTACTAATGTGATACACCATTACTAAAAGCAACTTGAGGAGAATGTTGATTTTTCTTAAAGGTTACAGTTCATCATGAAGGGAGTCAAGGCAAGAACTCAAAGCAGGAACCTGGAGGCAATAATTGAAGCAGAAAAATTCTGCTTATTTGCTTGTTCTTCAGTCTTGGTGGCATGCCCTGTAGTGAACCAGATCCTCTCACATCAATCATTAACCAAGAGATGTTCCATAAGCCTGTCTACAGGATACTATAATGGTTATTTTCCCAAGCGAGGCTCTTCTTCTCAGAAGACTCTAGCTTGTGTCAAGTTGTAAAGAACTGCAAACCGATTGTTACAATGTTGAATCATGGGAGAAGTCTGTATGGAGGATTCTTACAGATATTCTTTACAAAGGAAAAAGGATAGTGGTTATCTCCACAGTTTGTAACATACTTATTATGAAGAGTTTTACCTCTAAAAGGAAATAGATATTTCTATACTTTAATTTGTATTACAAGCTATCTTTGCCTTATTTTGTTTTATGAATTATAAAATATACATTTTGGAAGGTTATAAATTCATAAAACAAAAATGAATATAATCCAAATATTTCATTGCTAAACTAATAAGTAAGCAAAAGAACTACAATAAAAATACTTAAAACTCAGATTCAAGCAAAAGAAATTCTTCAGAATTACATAAAAAATAAAATTGACATTTTTGCTAAGGCTATCTTAGCTGGAGCATAGTTTAAAAAAACACAAAAAGAATGTAATTCTGGTTTAATTTAGGTTGTATTTATCAAGTCAGCAAAGTTAGTTCTATGTCAATAAAAAAAGAAACTCAAGCTGAGCAAATCATTTTATATTTTGCAAATATCTGGAGGAAATAATAAAAACATATTTAAATGGCACTGTGAGTACTGAGAGTGCTTTTACTTTTATATAAAAATGTGTCATTATATTTCTTGGAGAATAAAAGCGGTCCAAAAGAAACAAACCATTCTGTAATTCATCATTTGTGTCTCTGTTGTTTTCCAATTGAAGAATCCCTCCAAGGCCCACATGTATTAGTTAGAGTTTTACTGCTGTGAACAGACACTATGACCAAGGCAACTCTTTTAAAAAACAACATTTAATTGGAGTTAGCTACAGGTTCAGAAGTTTAGTCCATTATCATTAAAGGAGAAACATGGCAGCATCTGGTAGGCATGGTGCAGGAGAAGCTGAGAGTTCTACATCTTCCTAGCAGAATACTGGCTTCTAGGCAGCTAGGAATAGGGTATTAAAGCTGATATTCACAGTGGACACATCTACTTCAAGAAGGTCACACATCCTAATTATGCCACTCCTTGGGCCAACAATATACAACCATCACACCAAGCAAACCCTATTGAATATATCCACTGTTCTCTAAATCAATACTGGATTCAGCAAGGCTGAAATAGGGTTGACAACTTTTTTCTTGCAATTTTAGATAGTATCCATATAGAGGTTGTGAATGGGCTTTAGGTTTTTTTTTTTTTTTTTTTTTTTTTTTAGCTTAGGACCAAACTCAGGGCCTTGCACTTGCTAGGCAAGTGCTCTACCACTGAACTAAATCCCCAACCGGGCTTTAGGTTCTTAGTATTATGATGAGATAGGAACTGTTATATGCAACTCAAGGGGAGGCAATGGTTTTGACTTCCTGAGAGATGTTGCATGGTCTCTGAATTTATGGCTCTGTTTACTATGTTTCCTTGCAGGAAATAATACATTCAAAGTAATGTTGACAGAAAAATGACCTTGTGAATTAAATTGTCTTTATAGAGTATAGGATTGCAGTAGACACTGAGTAGATGAAAAATCAATTAGCATTTCTACACCAAATGCTTAAAGGTAAAATGAAAGCTGATGTTGACTTTATAGGATATTTTAAGCCACTAAAGAGTTGTGTGTGTGTGTGTGTGTGTGTGTGTGTGTGTGTGTGTGTGTGTGTAATATATGTTTATATGTATATATTATGACTGGCTTAAGATTAAAGGTCTAACACATCTAACGAGGTTCAAATTTCACCTTTCTTATATTCAAAGGTAGAATTGAACAAAGGCTTTTAAGAAAATAGGTGACCCTTGGCCTGTGCCCAGGCTGAAAGCCACTTGCCAGGAGAACTGACACACCTGAGAGCAAAGGTAAGACCAACTCTTCTGCTCTGGGTGATCTACCTGGAGGCTTCAGGACACACAAACCCAGGAGCAGTCTGGGATGGGGGGGACTTTTCTGGTTTCTGCCTGCACCCATAGCTGATCTGCTTCCACAGTTTTCTGTACCCAGATCCAGCTGTAAGAAAACAGGTCTACAGGAGTGCTAACACACAGGCTTACAGTAGAGTCAAGCAACTACCAGAGACAGCAAGACAAGCTAACACCAGAGACAACCTGATGGCTAGAAGCAAGCTCATGAAACTAAGCAAGAGAAACCAAGACTACTTGGCATTATCAGATCCCAGTTCTCTCAACAAAGCAAATACTGGATATCCAAACACACTGGAAAAGCAATATTATATTTAAAATCACACCTTATGATGATGATAGAGGACTTTAAGAAGGATATAAATAATTCCCTTAAAGAAATAAAGGAGAACACAGGTAAACAAGTAGAAGCCCTTAAAGAGGAAAAACAAAAATCCTTTAAAGAATTACAGGAAAACACAAGCAAACTGGTGAATGAATTGAACAAAACCATCAAGGGTTTAAAAATGGAAATAGAAACAATAAGGAAAGGACAAAGGGAGACAACACTGGGGATAGAAAACCTAGGAAGGAGATCAGATCATAGATGTAAGCATCACCAACAGAATGCAATATATAAAACAGAGAATCTCAGGGGCAGAAGACATCATAGAAAACATTGACGCAACCATCTAAGATAATGTAAAATGCAAAAAGCTCCTAGTGCAAAACATCCAGGAAATTCAGGACACTATGAGAAGATAAAAACTAAGGATAATAGGTATAGAAGAGAGTGAAGACTCGCAACTTAAAGGGCCAGTAAATGTCTTCAACAAAATTATAGAAGAAAACTTCACTAATCTAAAGAGAGAAAGATAACCATAAACATACAAGAAGCCTACAGAGCTGCAAATAGATTGGACCAGAAAAAAAAAAAACACCACCACAACAACAACAACAACAACAACAACAAAGAAAGAATATTAAAAGTAATAAGGGAAAAATGTCAAGTAACATATAAAGCTAGACCTACCAGAATTATACCAGAAAATGAGAAAATATGAAAGCCAGAAGATCCTGGGCTGAGGCCATACAGACCTTAAGAGAACACAAATGCCAGCCCAGGCTACTATAGCCAGGAAAACTCTCAATCATCATAGATGGAGAACAAAGGTACTCCTTTGTTGGAAACCAAATTTACACAATATCTTTCAACAAATCCAGCCCTACAAAGAATAATAGGTGGAAAACTCCAATCCAAGGAGGAAAACTACACCCTAGAAAGAGCAAGAAAATAATCTTGCAAAAAACCCAAAAGAACTTAGCCACAAAAACATAATTCTACCTTTAAGAACAAAACTGACAGGAAACAACAGTCATTATTCATTAATATCTCTTAACATAATTGAACCCAAATCTTCAATGAAAAGACACAGACTAACAGACTGAATATGTAAAGAGGATCCAGCATTTTGCTGCAGACAGGAAAAACACTGCAGGGACAAAGACAGACAGTACCTCAGAGTAAAAGGCTGGAGAACAATTTTCCCAGCAAATGGTCCAAAGAAATAAGCTGGAGTAGCCATTCTAATATTGAATAAAATAGACTTTCAACCAAAAGTTACCAAAAAAAAAAAAAAGATAAGAAAGGACATTTCATATTCATCAAAGGAGAGATCAACCAAGATGAATTCTCCCCAAATATCTATGCTCCACATGCAAGGGCACCTACATTCTTAAAAGAAGTCTTACTAAAACTCAAAGCACACATTGTACCTCACACAATAATTGCAGGAGATTTAAACACCCCACTTTCATCAATGGACAGATCAGCGAAACAGAAATTAAACAGAGACATAGAAAGACTAACAGAAGTTATGAAACAAATGGATTTAACATATATTTATAGAACATTCCACCCTAAAACAAAAGGATATGCCTTCTTCTCAGCATCTCATGGTACCTTCTCCAAAATTGCCCATATAATTGGTCACAAATAAGGCCTCAAAAGATACAAGGAGATTGAAATAATCCCATGAATACTATCAGAGCCTCATGGACTAACGTTGGTCTTTAATAAGAACAAAATGACAGAAAGTCCACCTGTACATGGAAGAACAAGTCCACGTATATATGCAAGCTGAACAATGGTCTACTCAACGATTACTTGTTCAAGGAAGAAATAAAAAAAAAGAAATTAAAGACTTTTTAAAATTTAATGAAAATGAAGACCCAACATACCCAAACTTATGGGACACAATGAAAGAAGTGCTAAGGGGAAAACTCATACCTGAATGCCTCCAAAAAGAATGTGGAGAGAGCATAAACTAGCAGCTTAACAACACATTTAAAATCTCCAGAACAAAAAGAAGCAAATACACCCAAGAGGAGTAGAGGGGCTGAAATCAACCAAGTAGAAACAAAAAGAACTATGCAAAGAGTGAACAAAACTAGAGGCTCATTCTTTGAGAAAATCAACAATATAGATAAACCCTTAGCCAGCCTAACCAGAGGGCACAGAGACAGTATCCAAGTTTAACAAAATTTTAACAAAAGTAGAAACAAGAAGGGAGACATAATAGAATCTGACGAAACTGAAAATATCATCAGATCCTATTATAGAAGCCTATATTTAAGAAAACTGGAAAATCTGGAGGATGTGGACTATTTTCTAGACAAATATCAGGAACTAAAGTTAAATCAGGATCATGGGTAAACAATCTAAACAATCCCATAACTCCTAAAGAAATAGAAGCAGTTATTAAGAGTCTCCGAATCAAAAAGAGCCCAGGACCAGATGGCTTTAGTGCAGAATTCTAGCAGACCTTCAAAGAAGACCTAATACCAATACTCTTCAAACTATTCTACACACTACACACAGACAGAACACTATCCAATTCATTATTTGAAGCCACAGTTATGCTTATACTTAAACCACACAAAGACCCTACAAAAAAAGAGAACTTCAGACCAATTTCCCACATGAATATCAACTCGAAAATGCTCAATAAAATTCTCGCAAACCAAATCCAAGAACACATCAAAATGATCATCCATCATGATCAAGTAGGCTTAATCCCAGGGATGCAAGGATGGTTCAATATAAGGAAATCCATCAATTAATCCACTATATAAACAAACTCAAAGAAAAAAACCACATCATTTCATTAGATGCTGAGAAATCATTTGACAGAATTCACCATTCCCTTCATGATAAAAGACCTGGAAAGATCAGGAATTTCAGGCCCATACGTAATCATAGTAAAAGCAATATAAAGTAAACCAGTAGTCAACATTAAACTAAATGGAGAGAAACTGGAAGCAATCTCACTAAAATCAGGGACTAGACAAGGCTGCCCAGTCTTCCCCTACTTATTCAATATAGTACTGGAAGTCCCAGCCAGATCAATCAAACAACAAAAGGAGGTTAAAGGTATACAAATTGGAAAGGAAGAATGCAAAATATAGTATTTGCAGATGATATGATAATATACATAAATGACCCCAAAAGTTCCACCAGAGAACTACTAAGCCTGATAAACAACTTCAGCAAAGTGGCTGGGTACACAATTAACTCAAACAAATCAGTAGCCTTCCACTACTCAAAGGATAAACAGGTTGAGAAAGAAATTAGGGAAATGACACCCTTCACAATACTCCCAAATAATATAAAATGTCTTGTGAAATTTACACAAGGAAGTGAAAGGTCTGTCTGACAAGGACTTCAAGTCTCTGAAGAAATTCGAAGGTTTCAGAGAAGGAAAGACCTCCCACGCTCATGGACTGGCAGCAATAATAGTGTAAAAAATGGTCATTTTGCCAAAAGCAATCTACGGATTCAATGCAATCCCCAACAAAATTCCAACTCACTTCTTCATAGAATTAGAAAGAGCAATTTTCAAATTCATTTGGAATAGCAAAAACAAACAAACAAACAAACAAACAAACAAAAAACAAAAACCCAGGAGATCCAAAACTATCCTCAACAAGAAAAGAACTTCTTGGGGAACCACCATCCCTGACTTCAAACAGTATTACAGAGCAATAGTGATAAAAACTGTATGGTATTGGTACAGAGAAAGGCAGGTAGATCAGTGGAATAGAATTGAAGGACCAGAAATGAACCCACACACCTATGGTCACTTGATCTTTGACAAAGGATCTGAATACTCTGTAATACAGTTTGAAGTCAGGGATGGTGGTTCCCCAAGAAGTTCTTTTATTGTTGAGGATAGTTTTGGATCTCTTGGGTTTTTTGTTTGTTTGTTTGTTTTTGCTATTCCAAATGAATTTGCAAAGGAGCTAAAACTATCTAGTGAAAAGAAAGACAGCATTTTCAACAAATAGTGCTGATTCAACTGGAGGTCAGCATTTAGAAGAATACAAATTTATCCATTGTTACCACCTTTTACAAAACTCAAGTTGAAGTGGATCAAGGACCTCCACATTAAACCAGATGCACTCAAACTAACAGTAGAAAAAGTGGAGAAGAGTCTGGATCACATGGGCACTGGGGAAAATTTCCTGAACAAAACACTAATGATTTATTCTCTAAGAACAAGAATTGATAAATGGGACCTTATAAAACTGCAAAGCTTTGGTAAGGCAAAGGACACTGTAATGAGGACAAAATGGAAACCAACAGATTTGGAAAAGATCTTTACCAATCCTATGTCTGATAGAGGGCTAGTATCCAAAATATACAAGGAACTGAAGAAGTTAGACTCCAGAGATCTAAATAACCCTATTACAAAATGGAGTACAGATCTGAACAAAGAATTCTCAGCTGAGCAATATCAAATGGCTGAGAAGTATCTAAAGAAATGTTCAACATTCTTAGTCAGCAGGGAAATGCAAATCAAAACAATTCTGAGATTCCTCCTCACACCAGTCAGAATGGATAAGATCAAAAACTCGGGTGACAAGAGATGCTGGCGAGGATTTGGAGAAAGAGGAACACTCCTCCTTGTTTGTGGGTTTGCAAACTGGTACAACCACTTTGGAAATCAGTTTGGAGGTTCCTCAGAAAATTGGACATTGTACTACCTGAGGACCCAGCTATGCCTCTCCTGGGCATATAGCCAAAAAATGCTCCACCATACAACACTATGTTCATAGCAGCCTTATTTATAATAGCCAGAAGCTGGGAAGACCCCAGATGCCCTTCAACAGAGGAATGGATAGTGAAAACCTAGTACATCTACACAATGGATAACTACTCAGCTATCAAATCAATAACTTCGTGAAATTCATAGGCAACAGAATGGAACTAGACAATACCATTCTGAGTGCGGTAATACAATCATACAAAAACACACATAGTATGCCTTTACTGATAAGTGGATATTAACCCAAAACCTTAAATCACCCAAGATACTATCCACAAACTACATGAAGCTCAAGAAGAAGGGCAACCAAAGTGAGAATGCTGCACTCTTTCTTAAAAGGGGGAACAAAAATATTATAGGAAGGCATGTGGAGGCAAAGTTTGGTGTAGAGATTGAAGGAACAATCATTGAGAGCCTGTCCCACATGGGTGTACAGCCCAAATATACATAGCCACCAAAGCTCGATAAAATTGATGAAGCTAAGAAGTACATGCTGACAGAAGCCTGATATAGCTGTCTCTTCAGAGGCATAGTCAGAGCATGTCAAATACAGAGGCGAATGCTACCAGCAAACCATTGAACTGAGAACTGAATTCCCGTTGGAGGAATTAGAGAAAGGATTGAAAGAGCTGAATGGCTTACAACTCCATGAGAACAACAATGCCAACCAACCAGAACTCCCAGGGACTAAACCCCTATCCAAACACTATATATAGAGTAACCCATGGCTCCAGCTTCATATGTAGCAGAGGGTGGCCTTTTTTTGGCACCAATGGAAGGAGAAGTCCTTGGTCCTGCCAAGTCTGGACCCCCAAGTGTAGGAGAATGTCAGGGGGCCCACAGGACAGGGAGTTGTTGGAGAGGGGAACACCCATATAGAAGAAGGGGAGGAGGATGTGCTAGGGGGCTTATGTTCAGGGAACCAGGAAAGGGAATAACATTTGAAATGTAAATAAAAAATATCTAAGAAAAAAAAAGAACAAAAGAAAAATAGCTCCAAGCGGTAACTGGCCTTTTGGCTACAATATTGGGTTCTTTTTCCTACTACACTTCTCTCTCCTTTTAACCCTCCAACACTAGTTAGGAGAAAAAGAAGTGGGGCTGGGGATTTAGCTCAGCGGTAGAGCACTTACCTAGGAAGCGCAAGGCCCGGGGTTCGGTCCCCAGCTCCGAAAAAAAAAAACAAAAAAAAAAAAAAAAAAAAAAAAGAAGAAGAAGTTTGAGGGGAAAGGAAGTATCTGTATCTTAGGCTACTTCTTGCTAATTAGGGGCCTCAAGGTCCTTGGGTCAAGTCTGATCTTCATCAGTTCTGTTGGGACAAGTCTGATCTTCTACACCATACATCTCCAGCAAGCAGTCAGCAAAACCAGCAACAACAACAGCAACAGCAACAGCAAAGAGCAACAGCAACAGCAACAGCAACAGCAACAGCAACAGCAACAGCAAACAGCAAACAGCAACAGCAACAGCAAACAGCAAACAGCAAACAGCAACAGCAACAGCAAACAGCAACAGCAACAGCAAACAGCAAACAGCAACAGCAACAGCAAACAGCAAACAGCAAACAGCAAACAGCAATAGCAGAATCAGGGCCAGCAGATTGAGGAGGAGAAGCATCTGCTGCCTCTGGCATTTATATACCATCTGAAAAGTCCCCAGAATTTCAAACAAAATTATTTCCTACAGGCAAGAACCACACCCCTGTAAATCATACAAGGGAAATCATAGTTCGTTGCTGTGGACAATCTGAAGCAATACCATATTCCACACCCGGAATTAAAAAAAAAAAAAACACATTCACATAGCATTTCTATGTTTTTAAAGAAACCAAAATTCTCACTACACCAAGTTGTGCCAGCCCCTTTTGGGTCAACTTTCGTATAAGCTAGAGTCGTCTGAGAGGAGGAAACCTCAATTAACAAAATGAGTCCATAAGATCAGGCTAAAATAGGTTAGCCTGTATGGCATTATCTTAATTAGTGATTGAGGAGATATGGCCCAGTCTATTGTGGGTCAGGACACTCCTAGGGGCAGCTCTCTCTGGAGTCTATAAAGAGGCAGGCTGGCAAGCTAGTCAACAAGCATTTCTACATTTTTTCCCCGCATCAGCTCCTGCTTTATCTGAGTTCCTGCTCTAACTGCTTTCAATGTCATTACATGGAAGTATAGCGTAAGTGAAATAACTCCCCTTTTCCCCAAAGTTGCTTTTGATTACGGGGTTTCATCACATCAATATTAACTCTAAATAGACACAAACTAGACCCATCCTGAAAAAAAAAAGGAGACACTGGTTTGATCAGATTTGAATGGACCTGTGTCTCCTGCTTGCCCTGCCTATTCTAATGGAAGTTTAGTGTGTGGTTCCCCAAAAGAGCCTTTGCTAGTCTCTCCAGAATAGGTGCCAGTTATTTTCCAGCTGTAGATGACTTCGTTAATGACCTACACTCAGTGGCAGCCTAGGGTGTCAGGAATGTTTTCCTCAGTACTTTATTCTGGTGCAAGAATATCTCAGTGCCTTGCGATGAGGCCTCTATTTTCTGGACAAAGAATAGGAAAGAGGTAGAGAAATGAATGCTACGTTTTCTGTTTGTAATATATGCCTAGGTTACATGACTCACTTTATTCTTTCCACAGTCCCATTAAATAAGCAGGGATTCCTGACAATTTTTACCTTGAATCATGGTTCAAAGACCTACCTAGGTCAGTGAGAAATTTAAGTATTTTATTAATTGCTAAGGATTAAGAGCCCTCCATTTTTGAAGTATATTTTAACCATTTTTATTTCTTCTATTGAGAACTTTCTGCTTAGATCCCTAGCCCATTTTTCAATTAAGAAATTATTTTCCTTGACATTTAAAGAATGTATACTCTGAATATTAATCATATCTATATATGTATATCCACCTACTTATCTACCTACATATCTATATAAATACATACATATCTATATAAATACATACGTAAGTATATGGATGTGTGTGTGCACATGTGTGTGCAGCAAAGATTCTCTTTCATTTGGTGGGTTTCTTCTTCCCACAAATGATTGTTTCTTAAGATATACAGAAGCTTTTTTGTTTTATGAAATCACATCTCTCAGTTTTTAGCTTAATTCCTAGACAAATGGAGTCCTGTTTAGAAAGTCCTCTCCTTCAATTCAATCTTTAAGTGTACTTTTCAAGACTAGCCGCTTTAGCATTTTAAGTTTCACATTGCAGTCTTTGTTCTACCTGGAGCCCCTTTCTGTGCAGGGCTCAGTGAAAGACACTGTCCTAATTTCATCCTTCTCTGTGTGGACACCCATTTTCCCAGCACTCTCTGTGGAAAATGAGCTTTTCTTCTGTACATTTCACCCAAGTATGATCCCTGTTAACTGCAGCAATTTCAGGAAGTCCATCAGGTGCAGTGTAATAACAGCTGTCAAGTTGGACTTGAGGTCCACTACTCAATAGGAATAAAATCATGACCGGGACTAGAAATCTAGGTAATTTTCCAGAACTAGTGATGTCATGAATCTTAGAAGAAAAAAAAATATCACTGCCATTTTGCTAGATTAGCACAGTTTCTTACCACATTCTAAATCTTGTCCTATACCACACACAAGTCTAGCTACCACCTCTCATAAAAGAAATCTTCCCTTTACAGAAAATCAGACCATGATGAAAAACACAGCTGGAAATAATGCAGAAATCAATGTATCTTGGGGAGTGTAGCCCCAGTGGGTACATCTATGTCATCATATCTCTTGCATGAGGAACTATCAGGGAAAAGGGAAAATGTATAAGCACCAGAATAGCAGGATTCCTTCTGGGAGACAGTCCCTCAGAGAAATGGCTGTATCAACAAGATCTGAACATCGGAAGTATCGACAGGCATGCTAATGTGGAAGGGAAACAATCACATGTGGTAACACCCTATGACGGGAAACTATGGGCCACTACTGAGAGTGGAAAAGTTAGACTATCCCAGGAATGAGACCCTACTTTGCTGTCACATACAAAGTAGTACTCTCTAATGTATTAATATATTTTTGTGTAAATATACATATATATATAATATTTAAGGAAAAATGAGACTTTCAATTTGAAAGTGGGGCTCACGGGTCATGGAATGATTTGGATGGAGGAAAGCAGAGATAGAAGTAGTATAAGAATTTAACATTCATTATAAAAGAAATAGAAGCAAGAATGCAAAGTACCCTTCTTCATCCACGGTGCCCCTGCAAGGCATCTTACCTAAGGCTGCTTTCTTAACAAGCATCTTATGTGAGTTTTAGGACAGTGCTAGTCAGTACTCCTCATAAAATATAATCACTCCAAGAGGGCAAGGAGAACAGTTGTGGCCATAGCCTATAATCTGCTATTTGCAACCCCATAGGAAGAACAATATCAACCAACCAGCCCCCCAGCTCCAAGCTCCCAGGGACTAAGCCATCAACCAATGAGTAAACATGGAGGGACCCATGACTCCAGCTGCATATGTAGTAGAGGATGGCATTGTGTAGCATCAATAGGAGGAGAAACCCTTGGTCCTGTGAAGGTTTATTTCCCCAGGTAGGGGAATGCCAAGGTGTTGAGGTGGAGTAGGTGGATGGAAATGGGAGCATCTTCAGGGAAGAGGTAGGGGAAGGAGGAGGGGGGAGTGGGAGGGGAAAGAGGATAACATTTGAAATGTAAATACATAAAATATCCAATAAAAATACCAATGTAGCCTTAAAAAAGACAGCTTGTGAGCTGAAAATGCAAGGGCTGTGACTGCATAGTTGTCCTGTGGGACCTGAAACCTTTCAAATGCTCATTACCTCAGCCATCCTGTCCTAAGGCCCAGGTTATTTATTGCTCAGCACAGATAAATCCCATGGTAATCAATGATTTGGATGCTTACTTAAGAGAATGGAGTTCTGTTTAAGAAGACTGATGCAGATAAAATTCCACCATGGTTTGTACTTAGTTAAGTTTATTATGAAATTACTTTTTAAATAATATTTATTTTATGTATACAAGTATACTGTAGCTGACTTTGACACACCAGAAGAGAGCATCAGATTCCATTACACATGGTTGTAAGCCACCATGTGGTTGCTGGGAATTGAACTCAGGACCCCTGGAAGAGCAGTCAGTGCTCTTAACCGTTGAGCCATCTCTTGAGCCCATGAAATTACTTTTTGCATAGCATAATTGTTGTCTAATAGTAGCAGTGAGATATCTAGTGTTTTCCTATGTACTTGACAGGTAATATGTCAGATAACATTTTTTTCTTTTTCTTTAAATAAGTTATTAATGTTTTCATATGTGAATGGGTAGGTACACATGTGGGGTCATATTTATGTTTGTGCAAATGGAGATCGGAAGCCTACCTCATGTGTCATCTTCATGAACTCCAGCTACCTCCTTTGAAGCAGATGTTCTGGCTGCTTTGGAGTTTACCAACCAGACTGGCTTACCAGCATACCCAGGTGTGCTGCCTCTTCCCCTCCAGTACAGGAACTCAATGTGCACACTAATGTGCCGTTTAGGAGAGATTCCTTTTGGGGTAGAACTCTGGTCATTGCACTTGCAGGACAAATGCTTTGACAGATAGTCAACCTAACTTGAACCCCATCAAAAGATATTAAGTTCAAAATTGTGTGACTTCATGTTTTCCTTTGTGTTATATGTCACTTGGTAAGCAAGCATAGGCCAATTCAACAAGGCCCATTGTAATGAAGGGTCTCGCTGTGCAGAATATGTATCATGAAGAATACATGAGGAGGGCTCTTTGGGAACTTTGAGGCTGGAGGAACTTGATACTGCGCCTAGTAGTTTCATGACCTAAAAATTATATTCTGAAGGCTTTTCATCAACCAGGTGACCTTGATTTCCAAGATTAGTGCCAGTGTATAAGGACATGATAAATATGCATTTGTATTTAGGTGTAAGGTCCAAATGATAGATTTTCATATGGAGACATAAGTCTTCATTACTCATTGTCTCTCATCCTTGGAACAACCCTGTAGCACTCATTAACTACTTTGTCCCCCATCCAGAATTGTGAGCTACCATCACCTAAAATTTAGGTGAGCAAACTTTTCTACACAATGGATCCTAAATGTGTTCCAGGCACTTAACCTACATGTTAGGTCTGCAATTTAGCAGAAACAAAGTGAGTGAAGCATGTCACTAAATGTTTCTTTTGAAATAGGTTATTAAATGGAAAATGGAGAATGGAGATAGCAGAACTTAACTGTTAAGGAAGACAGCATAGTTCTTTCCCAGAAATAATTCATTTAAAGATAGTAACACTTGAAGACTCTCTATTGGCTAAACAACCAGCTAACAACTTTTTATTATTCGGACTTAAGAAAAACTAATGACTCATGGAAAGGTGTGTCTGCTTTTCTTACTGCTTACACTTCAACACAATTCAATGTTTTTTTAAATGTACTCTAATGTTTTATTCAAAGGAATATCCTCAAGTTCTCCAAATAGTATCTGTAACAGTAGTATTTGAATGAATGATTGAATAAATGAATGATTCCTGGAAACTAATAAAACTCACCTTGTTAAGTATAAATCAATTCATCAGATAGGCACCTCATTATTTGCTAATAGTTCTTTTAGCACTATT
This sequence comes from Rattus rattus, assembly GCF_011064425.1. Classification (NCBI taxonomy): domain Eukaryota; kingdom Metazoa; phylum Chordata; class Mammalia; order Rodentia; family Muridae; genus Rattus; species Rattus rattus. The sequence goes on along the minus strand of NC_046165.1, from coordinate 88,460,726 downwards.
TAAATAATTTGTGTGCATTTTAAGTCATTTTTTTACAAATTTCTTTTTTTTTAATTTTTTTAATTAGATATATATCTTTACTTACATTTCAAATGGTATTCCCTTTCCTGGTTTCCTATCCATAAGCCTCTATCCCCACCCCTTCCCAATATGGGTGTATTCCCCCTCCCTGACATTCCACTGTACTGGAGGTCCACCTTGGCAGGACCAAGTGCTTCCTCTTCCACCGGTGCCCCAACAAGGCTATTCTCTGCTACATATGCAGTTGGAGCCCTGGGTCAGTCCATGTATAGTCTTTCAGTAGTGGTTTAGTCCCTGGAAGCTCTGGTTGGTTGGCATTGTTGTTCTTATGGGGTTGTAAGCTCCTTCAGCTCTTTCAATCCTTCCTCTAATTCCCCCAATGGGCGTCCTGTTCTCAGTTCAGTGGTGGAAGAGGGGCCCTCTATGGGAGACTTATGTGCTGCTCTTTATGGTGATGGCTTCCCCCTACAGCAGTCCTTGATGAGGGAAATAGTCCTAGCTTTTCAAAACTGTTTTCTTCATGGTGGATACAAATGCATAAGTCTTACTCATGGTGAACCATAGAGTAAATATGTTTTGCAGAAAGGAAAGGAATTCTCATTGGTTAAACACTTGGAATGTATCTAGACACCTCATTAGCCTTGAGAGCTCTAGGGTCTATTCTACACACCCATTGTCAGAGTCCTTTTAGTTGGTTATCTTAGTCCTATGCTCCAGGACAAGAACCTGGTTGGGAGTTGCTTCAAACTCCTGCTGTTCTCAATTATGAGATTTATCAGAGCTCTAAACTTGCTACAACCTTACTAGGTCTTCTGCCTGCTAGCATGGTCCACTGCCCCACAGGGTTCTTCAGGATCTCTTTAAACTTACACAAAATATAATACCACAGGGTTTAAGAATACTGCTTAGGGAGAATACATGCTATGCTTTTGATTAAACCTATTGGAAAATTCACACTGGAGGGCTCAGTACATACAACACCAATTATGATGCATTATGGACACTGTGTTTATAGAGTGGATCTATTACAATCCTCCTAAGATTAATTTGCATGCACATATGTGAATGCATGACTGTGAATACACGAGAATGCATGAGAGGCAGGTCTAAGATGGATATGAATTTAGTTTCCCTGTTGTATGCCTCTCAACTACACACAGAGAAGATAAGAAGAATGGAATGCAAATTGCCTAGGCTCTGAAGCTTGGCAGCTAGCTGTCCAAGGACTTTAGACTCAGTTCAGTACTTGCTGAGCCCCTGTCTTTGTGACACTTCTTTTCCTTTCCAAGTCTTAGTTTAGATACACATGAAATGGGAATGAGACCATCTAAGTTGGTATACTAAAATGAGATTATGTGCTGTAAGGATTTAATCGGTAGTTGGTACTTAATAACCATAAAATTAATGGAAGCATGCATTAGCTATTTAAATTTAAATCTTATTAAGTACCACTATCTGATCAATAGTGTTTGCTGACTTAAACAAGGAATTAAAAAGTAAATATGATCGATTTTAGCCACATAAAACTGATGTACCCCACTGAAGCAATGCATTCTAAATTGCTTGTTTGATGAGCACTAATGATTGGAACCAGTCCTTACTGGTTCAGCACTGACACCACACAAATATTTTTTATGGTCACCTGGCCATAGAAGGACAGTCTCAAAAATACTTTCTAGAAGTTCTCATTTTCCATATTTATTTATAGAAATCCACAATTACAAGTGGTCTGGGTAAGAGAGGGGAACACACAAGAGTGCATGTCAATGGCTGGACACAGAGGAGATGGGACATCTGCTTCTTCCAAATCAGAACTAAATTAAAGTGACAACTTGGCAGAGTTAGGTGATGGCAAATGTTAGTGGGTAGGGTCTCCCTAGGAGTATTTACAAATATGAAATGTTTTTATTTATAAGCTGAACCCATTTTTGATGATAATAAAAGCATATAGTCACATGACACTTAAAAGAAGTAGTTGATGCGCTATTCCAGGTGCTCAGACAAACTCAGGATCATTGCTATACAGAATGGTCAGCATATTTTATGATTCCATTTTGTGTCAGTCCATCAAGAAACAAATGCTGCTGTAACTTCTTCCACATTATATTTATGTCTTAGAAGCAGCGCTGTAGAAAAGTTGCACATGTGTGGGCTTCCTGAAAATGCTTTGTATGTTTCAATTGTGAAGAAAAATCTTACTGCTCAATACTAATGTCTCAGGGCTGGAGAGATGGATTAGTGATTTAAAGCATTTCCTGCTCTTCCAGAAGCCCTGAGTTCAATTCCCAGCAACTTCATGGTCACTCCCACAGCCATCTATAATGGGATGTGATGCCCTCTTCTGCCACATAGGTGTACATGCAGATAGAATATATATATATATACATATTTTTTCAAAAAAAATGCATCTTTACACTATTAATCATGCTCTGTTGTAGTTGCAGATAGGAGTCTAGCATGGTTTTACTATGAGAGGCTCCACCCAGCAGCTGACTCAGACAGATGCAGACACCCACAGCCAAACAGCTGACAGAGTGTGGGGACTCATGGAAGAACAGGAGGAAGGATTGAGGGTCCTGACGATTATATGAATTCTACAGGAATTCAACAATTCAGCAGAATCAACTAACTGGACCCTCGGAGCTCTCAGGGACTCAAGCCAACACATGGGCTACACCTTATACACACATGTAGCAGAAGTGCTGCTTAGTCTTCATGTGAGTCCTGAATAAGTAGAGCTGGGGCTAGCCCAAGAGCTGTTGCATGATTGTGGGTTATGTTCTTCTATCTGGGATGCTTTGTCTGGCCGCTGGGAGAAGATGATCCTAGCCACACATAGACTTGATGTGTGAGGGTGGGAGTATATCGGGGGGTGGGGCGACACTTGGTCAGAGGACAAGAGGAGGGAGATATGAGGAAGGATTGTGAGAGAGGGTGACCAGGAGAGGGTAGTTAGAAAGACATAAATTGCATAAGTAGTAGTAGTAGTAGCAATAATATTAATAATAATGATAGTAGTAATAATAGTAATAAAAGGAAAAAAGAGTAATTCCTTCATTTCAATTTATTATCACTGTCTTGATTCTGTCTTACAAACATTTAATAATGGAAATAATTTTAATCATTTGTTGTACATAAAATCAGTTCAAAGTTGAATATTTACATAAATTTCTACTTCCCTGTCCCCAAGTCTCACAACTGCTTAATTTTGGCCTCTGCCAAATGGCAGAGTACCAAATAGCTATGATTTTAATATAAACATTAAATTGAGGCTTATCAAACTTTGTAAAAAGCTTAGAAAATGTGTCCCACAAACCTGGTATAATAATGATTATAATAACTAGGGATTCATAATTACATTAAAATATTATTTGGTGAAACAGGAAAATGCTTTCTTGATTCTTTACTTATGCTTTATTCAAAAACTATGCTAAAATCTTCAAGTAAAGTTATTGTTTTAACTTTATTATGTTCTTATATTTTTGCCACTATTCATGAATGATCATATAGAAAGCAAATATTTTTATTAAAACTAAGTGATTTTGTATATTATGACACATATTGCTGAATATTAACTGAAGTTACTTCAAATATTCTGAAGAAATATATATCTTGGACAAGTTCCCTAAAGGGAATTTTAGAAAAAAGGAAGACAAGTAGAGGACAAATAATGATTGGCATAAATGAACAATAATAAAGATACTTTCCTGTGCCAAGACAAGATCTGTGTAAAAGAAATGTGAAAAAATGAATTGAGTGAGGAGGGTAGAGCATGGTAATAAAAATGCATATAGATGCTGTTTCATTACTGAGGAAGATAGATGATACAATATGATAATGTCCTTTACAGGATCTTATTTTCCAAGGCTTTTGTGTATTCCCGGATACTGTTCAACACTCAGAATGAGGCCATATGTTTCATACATCCCCTGTGATTCTTTTATGACAAAAGCTTCTTCTGATGCTTCTACAGTGGTAAGTTACATATTGCCAGTAGAATGATTTTCTACACTATCAATGCTTTGCATAATTTATAAAGTGTTATTTTGGAGGACAATTTGGGTATCTAAATGAACTTATTTCCCAGGGAATGTATTATTTAAATATTGCCATTATCAAAATTACAGAATCATAGAATATTAAAATGTAAAGAGCCCTTAGGGGAAACTGTTCTCTAAAGCAACTTAAAAAATAATTGATTAACACTTATTAATGTGATAAAAGCTCCAAAACAGAATACCTAAACAAGTTTTAGTGAAATGAAAATGGAAGTGGGACTTTAGATAGCATTTACTGCTAAAGCAGAGCTCATCTCTACCTATAATCAGTTCAGTAGTAGATATTATCTAAAGTAAGTCTTGTACTGTTGAAGAACATGTTTTAAGTCGTTTCTATGCATGTTTAAGATGATCTTCATCAAAATGAAACAATTAAATTCCTGTTTATACTATCCCTTTCAGTTTTTTTTGCCAGTAACACCATTACCACCGTCACCACCACCACCACCACCAACACCACCACCACCACCACCACCACCAAACCACCACCACCACGACCACCACCACCACTCTGATTCCCTGCCCAGACATTTGCTGCCAACAACTTTATTACCAGTTAGAGACAATTAGGGGCAGGGTATTTTACATGCAGATGTTTGAATTCCTGTGTAATATGAACCCAATTAACCTAATACAAGCAATAAGACAAATCCAGAATGCATTTGTTTTTCTTTACCTTTTCACTTCACTTTTACATAAAGTCCATGATGGGTATGCTTCTCAAAAGAATTAAGAAATTAAGATTCAAAAAAGCTAAATGATTTATGCAAGGTTACTTACAAATGATATATCCTAGATTGATAAAAATCTTTTGTTATGAATATTTCCAGACACAGAGAACCAGAAAGGATAAGCAATTGGATACTTTACCTGAATCAATGGATTTTGTTCAATATCAACACTGAGCATGTCTGTCTTTTCTCATCCTTCACGATACATACACTTTTTTCACTTTGTTCTGTATCTTTTATAGACTGCACTTTGCTTAGTTTTGGTGACTCCAAGAATTGCTATACTTCCTATGCTCTGCACTTGCTTGAATTACTGATTATTATAAGGGATGCCATGATATTTGATAGAATAAAAACTAAACTGTCTTTCCGGGAGCAAATAGCAAATAGACAGAAGTTTTGTATTGAGTTTGGGAATTAGATCCAATTTTGTCCCTGTAAGTGGCTCCCTTGTCAGTATATCTAATGTTAGAGATATATTTCTTGCAGGCATCAGTCATCTCTCAGTAGACAAAAATTTGTAAGAAGAAAGAAAACAAAAGAAAAAAACAAGCCCAAACAATAAAAACAAAAGAACTATGTCTCTGTGTGAGATGAGATGTTACCAACCAGATGGACCAGTAGGTAAAGATTCTTTAATGATATTATGTTAACCTGAGTGTGACTCTAAGTATAGGCATTGTAGAAGCAAAGAACTGATGTGCACTATGTGTCCTCTGACCTTCACACATGTGCCAGGTCATTCACATTCCTACACACAGCCCTCCACTCAAATAAATAAAAAAATAACTTTTAAGTATTTGTGATTATTATATTTACAATGTAATTTTCCTGCCAAATGTGCTCCCTTGCTATGCCTTCCATGGTAAAGCTCCTTCTTCCCTCTCAGTGGACTGCCTCAACTATCCTGCTCACTGAAGGTCAGCTCATGAACTTTTATCTGTATGTTAGCACCTCAGTGTTCAATTATAATTTCTCTCATTATCAGATAAATATTCCTCAAGACAGTTTCCTTAGAAAACTTTTTATTTTACTTTCTTGATCAAACATAAATAGACTGAGTTATCTTTTAGGCCATGAAGTCACCATGGTTATTACTACCCTTAGCCTAGAATACATGCATGAAGAGATACTGCATTTGTCTTACTCTTCATATTTAACACAGCACTCATAGGGGTGAAGCATACAGATTTTGAGTATCCATGTTCTTTAACAAACTTTTTGACATAGTTCACTTTCAATCCTCCCTGCCTTCTAATTCTCATTCTATCTCTCTCTGTCTCTGTCTCCCTTCCCACCCCATTCTCCTCCCCACCCCACTTCCTTCCCCCCCTTCTTGTGTGTGTGTGTGTGTGTGCGCATGCGTGTGTGAGTGAGTGTGTGATAAAACATTCTGGGGAGAAGTAAGTTTCTATCAAACATCTGACCTAATGTTGAATGTGCTTGTTTTGCTTGACATCAACTTCACAGAGCATAGAATTTTTTGAAAAGTGTCTCCATTGAGTAATTCTTCATCAGAATGATTTGTGAATATTTCTGTGAGGGATTATTTTGATTATTTTAATTGATGTAGAAGGAAACATTCAACTCTTTGTGGTGCTGTGCTGTATAGGAAGCTAGCTGAGCATGAACTAAGGAGAGACAATGAGTCAGCTAACAATGTTTGTCTAAATTTGTGCCCTGAAGTTCACAGCCTGAATCCACTCAGTGATGAACTGCTATCTGGATGTGCATTCCAAAGTCTTTCCTTCCCACATGGTTTTGGTCATGGTGTTTGTCACATCAAGAAAAGAAAGTAGAGCAACACTGTATAATTTCACTGAAACTTCACCCTGGTCCTGTAATGTGAGCATAATCAATTTAAGTATTTGATACCTTTGAAATAACACCATTCTTTATATTTTGTGCCTCATGACAAGCACATTCTGGCTAAAACTGGATTTAGAAAAGAAACAAATACAAGGAAATAGGAAAGAAGCTCCACAAAATAGTGGGCATAATGTATTCACTTGCTGAGATAATTGTGCTTGGGTCCATGCTTGCTCTGTGCAGTGATCACAATAACCAATGTAGGCCAGGATGACAGCCACATACTGAGCTTCTGTGTTCTTATATAAGTTAAAGAGTGCTGGCATACAACAAAGTCTTTCCCACTAAATTATTATCTTTTGTAATTTAGTTTTATGTTATTTTTAATTGTGTGTATATGCATATAGGAGTGCATATGTACACGTCAGTGCAGGTGTCCATGAAGGCCAGATTGACCCCAGATCCTAGGGAGCTGGAATTACAAGAGAGAGTAGTGAGAGGAATGAGATGGTGCTGGGAAAAGTACACAGTTACTTTGTGAGATCACTATTTGGTTTTAGCTGCTAAGCAATCTCATCAGCCTCTGATTATCTACAGAAATTGCAATGGTTTTCTATGTATAGATACACCTTGGATATTTCTTAGGCTGTTTTATGTGGCTACTCATATCAGATCACACAAATATATACTGGTAGTGATTTCATTTAATAAGCGACAGTAATCAAATAAATGGGTGCGAAAAATCTTCTCATTGGTACCTTCTTAGAGTAGAAAACAGTACATACTTTTTCTAACCAAATTAAACATACCCCCACTATTGCTACAGAGTATGAAGATTGTTCAGGCTGAGCGGTACTAGATAGCAAAACAATCACAAACATCACTCTGTATTTTGCTCTCTAAGTCTCTTCAAACTAATTTGATATTAAAACTAGTGGAGATATTGATCATCCTGATTGTAAGCATTCAGACTGTTACATGCCTGCTATATGTGTTCAGATGCTCCAGAGTGCTTCCAAGTCGCCTACAAACATTGGGAACTTGAAACCCAGTACCTACTTAAGTCACATAAGTATGCATTCAGACTTTTTCTGGAAAGTATGAAAATGTGTGCAGATTTGCCAGCATGATAACTTTGAGCTATTTTCTAGACCTTTGGAAATTCTGAATGAACTATTTTGTATATAATGGAGACTAAATCAATGATTTCAGGGAGACGCCTCTTTGAAAGATGGTGAAATATGAGTGATTCAGGGACAAACACATCTGGAAATTTATACTCCAATATATCTTTAACAATTTAACATTGACCCTTTCTATGTCATAAAATAGTCATGTCCAGTTTTACATTTTGTACTGAAGAAAACTTGTGCTTAAGGAGGACAGTCATTTAGGAAGACACTCACATGTACATAGAAAAACATATGCAAACCCCTAACGCAAAGCTATTTAGTTATCAGTTCCAGATTGAGTAAGTTTTGCCTGCATAGACAACCTATGTTTATTTTATTCATTTCTCTGACAGTAATGGACTCACAGATATCCTGGTAAGAAACACTAATCCAAAGTTTTCATTTCTTCCCCCAAGTGTAGCCCCAACAATGGAGAAGAGTTATCTGCCCATCTCTGGAGGTTCCTCATTAATTATCATTTGCTAATGAATTCTAAAAGAAGTCATCAGAATTGCCATGACTGAAACATCTGTGAATGAGGAAAGAGCTGAGACAGAGGGATACAAAGGTATCCTTTCTTTCCTTCACATGGGGAAATGGGTGTTGTGTTTCACTGTATATTTTGTTTCCATACTATGGAAGTTTAAGAACCCTAGAGACATGCTTTTAACTTGGTCTTTTTGAAATTCTACCGATTTGAAATGCTTTATCTCACTCAGCACATCCCCAATATCACAAGGGGTTAAATAATGACACCTGTGCCACCAGAGTGAGAATATTAGGTGTAGGTCTGTGGGATTGAAAGAAAACACATACACGGGTCACCCGTTTTCAGAGAGGGCCACCAAGGCTTTACTGGGATCTCCTTATATACCCGAGGCAAAAGCCATGGAAAAACAACAAAGCAGGTGAAAATCCCCAACCAGGAAAAACAGGAGAACAGGAAAAATCTGTGTTGTGGATAGTCCCAGGCCCACATCAGGGCTGAGAGTACCTGCCAAGAGTGTAAACTTCTTGCTATAGCAGGCTAAAGGCTCAGCAAGGGAGAAGGGAAATACACCAAGGTAGGGCCCAACAATTCCCTCTCTTTTATTTTTTAAGTAGCACCTGTCTTAGGATCAATCTGGGGTTCCAAAACTCTTTCCCATCTCTGAAAACCCTGCCAGTCCTCAGGGTTTCTAAGTATGGTCCCAGAAGGTTGCCCGTCTTCGGCTAACTACTTGTCGTACAAACTGAGCCTAAAATTTGGGCCAATGGATTATTCCTGGCCAATGAAAACCAAACCTATTTGGTTTTAGCCTGAGACTGGATCTGTTGGTACTTAAAACAGCACAGCAAAAGAGCCCAAGGCAGCTTCTAAGAGCAAGCAATCAAGATAAGCATATAAATCTCCAACAGCCTTGCTGCTATTAAGGGCCTTAAAAGGGGTTACACACAGAATGATAAAAGGTAGAGCAAGATATAACATGGGTTTCCTAGAGGAAGTCCAATTGAGAGCAGTTTGTTGGTTGAGATTAAGAATGGCCAACTGAATCTGAATATTAATGCTATTCTGCACAGTCACTGCCTTGACGATTTCTCCAGACAACATATCCCACAGTCCCAATGACAGCTTCTGATTGAGACATGGCCACACCAGCCATTGCAGCAGCAGTGGCTGAAATGGCAATGGCAGTAATGACTGGTTACAGCAATGCCAAAGTCTCTTTTATGCCTGTAGAGTACTACAGGGAATCAGCCTTCATCCAGAGGTATGGGGATCACACCAAGATCTCGAACAATCAATGCAAAATATTCCTGTTCCCTGCAACTGATCAGTAGACAGGACCTGGAAGAAAAATTGAGAATCTCCTCCCTTGACACTGCCTTAGTCCCAATCCAAACCAAAAAAGAAAAAGAGTGTGCCAACATGTGTGGCACAGATTTTAGAAAATTTTTTACTCTTCTTAATTGGGCAAAAATGTAGGGAGGTTTCAAAAATATCAGATACACTTCAAGAGGCAGTACTTAAAGGTCCAGGCCAGCACCTATGTGCTGGTCTAGGAGGCAGATAACTATCATTTTTAACAAGACTAATGGGGTACAAAATATCTCTCAATCCTATAACACTACCATTGGTAACAATAATGCTTAAATCAGTTATGGAAACATTACTAAAAGGAAACATGAATGAAAAAAGCAACTATTTAATGAGGCTTTTTAAAAATCTTAACAAAACAGACTATCCCTTAAGATGAAAAGTAAGGTTAAGAATTATTCGTTCTACCTTTTTGTGAGCTGCCGCTTTACCTATTGCGTGGTTTGTTGTAATAACGGCAGACCATGCGGTACTATGTATTCCCATTGGCATCAGGATTGGGGGATTTGCCACAATAATGCCTGCACTTGCAAAAGACAAGACCAAATAGGAGAGACAGGAACAACATATGCAGTAGTTTCCAAAGGTAAAATAATATTAAATATATAAACACTATCTGTATAAATATTTCAGGGTTCTTCAGGAGCCTTTAATTCAGCCAACTGTGCTGAGTCAGAATCAAATGTCAATTTCTCCACCTTGCTCTCTGAAAGGACCACAGCATATCCCTTAGAAGTACTATCAGTGAAAACTAATCTAGCTTTACTCAAAGGCTGATATTTTACTGTAGAAGGAGTGATCACAGGATGTAATTTAAAAAAAAACTGACATTTTCAGTATAATGGTTATAAAATTGACTAGTAGTGGAACATGAAAAATATTTTGATACAAATCATCAAAAGTTCTAAACAAATTACTTAACTGTTCTTGATAATAAGGTAAAATAATCATTCTTTGAGCCGGTAGTGTAGTCAAGACAGCTCCCATATCATGAAGAACATCCCTTCCCCATAGATTAACAGGAATATTATCAATGAAAAAGGGTTGGAAATATCCCATATGTCATTCCTCATCTTTCTATTTAAGTATTTTACTACTTTGAGGAGTTGTAGCTGTCCTCACTCCTTGTAAAGTACCTAATGACAAATTATATTTTTAGTTGCTTCTCCTGTTAAAGCTGTTGCAACCAGAAAGTCTGAAAAAGTGTCAATAGTCACAAATAAATCTAGAAATACCAGATTATTGTCTCTAGCTATTACTATTTTGATGATATAAAGAAAGATTGTCTAATTGTTCCGATGCAAGGCCCAAAATCTGTATATAAATCTATTATGACTTTGCCTTCACTAAGAGATTCAGGCAATCCAGTCTGAGTTCTTAAATGGCTTATAAAGGAACAGTACACTTCTTTTAAATCAGTTGTCTTAGCATAAATAGTTGTAAAATTTGAGGGTTAACAGTATCAAAAAGAGGAAAAATTTTAGTCAGTTGCAAACCATAAGCTACACACATTGGCTATCAGTATACGAATTGAAAGCATGATTTTTTTTTTAAAAGATTTTAGGAACAGCAGCTATAGCATGTAATTCAATAATCTGTGTTGAAGCAGGGGGAAGTCAAGAGAATAAACCTGTGATCTAATTACATGTATTGCCTTCTCATTAGATAACCAATTTAATTGCTGTTTGGAATAAGGTATGTTTCATCAAGTTTTTTCTAAAACCCTTCACCAGAGCACAACCATAACTTTGGAAAGCAAAACAACCTCCAACAAACCATCTGTTCTCCAAAATCCAGTCTCTCCAAAACACCAAGTCCATTCCTCATGTTTTAAAGTTTGACTGCCAATTCTGGCATATGAATGAACGATGGTGCAGGCTCTAATAATTCAACAATGAGACATTGCCCTAAATTCTTTTATAGGTCTGGTTTCTGTGATAAGAATTATATTAAAATATTATCCCAATTTAGACCTGTTTCCCTGGGTTGGCTCATGTGACGTGTTGTTTAAAATTTTCCATCCGAATTATCAGTTTTAAGCCAACTTTATGTTACCAATGTTACAAAATTTTAACCATACTCAATAACTTAAAAGCCAGTAACCTATAACAAAGACATGTAGAGCACATTATACATTTAAAACCATTTTAAAAAATGAAGTGGCTACACATATCTTTAATATTTAATCAAACACCATTTTTACTTTTTCTAGCTATAATTTTAAGAGAAGCACCTGCCTCCTGTTGAATCCAATAATCACAAAGATTTTACTAAGAGAACAGCCCTTAGCTCCCTACCATAGAAGCTGAGGAGCTGCTGGTGCCTTTAAGATCGGCTCATGCAGACATTCAGCACCTGGGGAGTTTCTGAAGCTGACCTAGGTTCCTACCTACAGGTGCAGGTCTCCAAAGGCCAATTTAAACTGCTTTTTATTTCATTGTCCCTTTCTTTTCTTTTCTTTTTTTTTTTTGGAGCTGGGGACCGAACACAGGGCCTTGCGCTTGCTAGGCAAGCGCTCTACCACTGAGCTAAATCCCCAACCCCCCTTTGTCCCTTTCTTGAAAGGAGTTTAAAAACCAAAACAAGGGGTGAATCAACTAGCATTTAAAGTTTTACCATTTTTTCTTTTAAATATGAGACACAAAACATTCAAGCAATGAGGAGCAAAATCCAGACATAAACTGACTTACATGGACAGCTTGGTACACCACGGACAGACAATAGACATAGAGGAAAAGAACTAGATGGTGTCCTACCAAAGGGACCCAGATATCCTACACCTAAAGGACCCAGAATCCGAAATAAGCACTTCTCCAATAGGAGCTAGCAAAGAGGCAGGACGTCTCCTGCCCTTCTTCTGTCCCTAGGAGAGCTCTTACAAAGCTTAAACTCATTTTCCTTCTTTCATCAAAGCATCTGTGGAGAGTCTGGGTGGACTGTTTTTCTAAAACTGATTCTCTCTCTTGTCTAAGATGTAAACTGTCTCTAGTCAGGCTCCAAAGACTAAAAGCATCTATGAGAATTGACTTCGCTTCTCCAGATTTTAGCATAACTCTAAAAGAACACATACACAAAAACATTTTGTCATTATTACCTTGTCCCTTTTAACCTGTTTTCAAACCAGAATATTCCAACTGCCATTAGCTATAAAACAAGGTCTGACTTGTTCTATAGTTTTAACGAATCTTGGGCTGACTTTACCTTAATACCAGTACCTTGTTTGAGGAAACTTAAAAGGTGATCTATGACCAATAATGAGGAACTTGTAGTTCCTATGGCTAAGACAAAACTTTTGTAGTGCTACTTACTCTCATTTTTTGTCCTGTGGCCGCCGCTTATCCCCAATATGTTCTGCTTCCTAACTGGCCCGCCTTTTGGAATGATCCTGTCAGGTTGTTCTCTCTTTCCCAATCTCGGTGGAACCTCCACATGACGACACCTGTGCTGCAGTGTGTGAATAGGGGGTGTAGGTCTGTGGGATTGAAAGAAACACATACTCGAGTCATTCGTGTTAAAGAATGCCGTCCAGGCTTTACTGAGATCTCCTTATTTACCCGAGGCAAAAGTCGTAGAAAAACAACAAAGCAGGTGAAAATCTGCAACCAGGAAAACAGGAGAACAGGACAAATCTGTGTCGTGGAAAGTCCCAGCCCCAAAACAGGGGCATAAACAATTTCTTAATAACAACAAGCTGAAAGGCTTGGTGAGGGAGAATGGTGCCATGGAAAGTCCCGGGCCCAAATCAGGGCTGAGAGCAGCTGCCAAGGGTGTAAACAACTTCTTGCTATAGCAGGCTAAAAGGCTCAGCAAGGGGGAAGGGAAACACCCCAAGGTGGGGCTCAACAGTTATAATTAAGTATTTGGTTGATTTTATTGGTTATTGTTTTGTTTGTTAGAAATTATCTGTAGCAATAGACGAGCTTGAATTCATCAAGACCTGAGCTTGTTTCCCTCTTAATTTTGATTTCTGAAAACTGGTATTACCACCACCTCTACTGGCTTGAAAATCATATTTAAAATTATTAAATCTCTCTGTTAGTGAGGATTCCTTGCAGTGGCAATAACTAAAAGCAAGCAAGCAAACAAACAAACAAAAACCACACAGAAAAAAAAAAACACCAAAAAAATCCCAAGTATTGATAACCAAAACCCAACAAAAGCCTCCATCATGCCTTATCTATCCTCATCAATACAGATCTGATCGTTTTCCAATTACATGGAGAGGACTGGATGGTGTTACTATATTATTTCAAAGACCTAAAAATTTTGTAGAAGGTACATGGCAATCCTGTGCTGGTTTTTAAAACTTTTTCAAAGTATCTTATATGGTTTTTACTCAAGTAATTACTTGTTTCATGGCCATAGCTCATCTCAAGAAGCTCAGAGAACAATATTCCCTAAGTGTCTGGAGGAAGATTGCCCTAGCAGGACCAACAGCTTCTCCTTCTATTGGTGCCCAACAAGGTTAACCTCTGCTACATCCTGCTTGTGTTTTCTTGACATCTAACCCTGGCTTGTGGAAAAACACTTGGCTTAGGTTATTATCCTGTTTACTTCCTATATTAGTTGGGTTCTCTCTAGAACAGAACAAAGTCTATATGCTTGTGTATTTGTGTATTGTGTGTCTGTATTCATGCATATGTGTGTCTATCTATGTGAATGTTTTTAATATGTGTGCAGGTCTATGTGTGTTTAAGTGTGTGTTGCACACATCTTGGAGCCACGTATGCTGGTGGAGGCCACTACAAATGAGACTTCAATGTTCTCGGCACTTTGCTGTTCAGCCCAAAAATGGAAAAGCATTCTCTCTCTCTCTCTCTCTCTCTCTCTCTCTCTCTCTCTCTCTCTCTCTCTCTGCAAACTGTACTTGTTGAGACTTGCAGTATAAGGATTTTGGAGATATTTTCATGAGTTTCTGAGAAGGCATATTCTTTTGTGTTGGAGAGAAATGTTCTGTAGATATCTGTTAGGTCCATCTGACTCATAACCTCTATTAGTTTCATTATTTGTCTGTTTAGATTTTGTCTGGATGATTTGTCCATTGGTGCAACTAGGGTGTTGAAGTTGTCTGCTATTAATGTGTAGGGTTTGATGTATGATTTAAGCTTGAGTAATATTTCTTATACAAATATGGGTGCCCTTTCATTTGGGATATAACATAACTGTATATAGCCAGCTTGATATTTATATGTTAATTGGGCAACTACTTTTTTTTTTCATTTTATGGACAAACATTGTTGAAAATGAAAAATTATATTTAATACACACACACATATACACACACACATACACACATATGGATAAACATACACACATACACATACATCTATCTATCTCTCTTTTCTCTATATATATATATATCTACATCTATCTATCTATCTATATCTATATCTATATATATTTAATAGACTGTCTTACATGTTGTGGTCCAGCTACTGTAACAAAGTGATAGCACAATAAAAAGGTAAGGTTTGAGAATCTGGCAGTTTTTCTGTCTACAAGGTTGATTATCTCAGCAGCTGCAGCCTGGCCCTGGATTCTTGGAGGCTTCCCTTAGTGCTGCTGATCTTCAGTCTATGTGGGAATCCTGAAGCCATTGGATTTAATGCTGACATCCACAGACTAAGCACGCACACTTGAAAGAGTGGGAGCAAGTAGGTGAAAAGCAAAGCTTCCTTCTTCCATTTCCTTCTATCAGGGCTACCATAAGAAGCTGTGGTCCAGATTTAGTGTGGATCTTCCTGCTTTAAGTAATTTAATTTGAAAATGTCTTACATTAGTGCCTGGAATTTTATGTTCTCTCTCTTTTATAAAGTGCAAATGTGTATGTCTGTACACATATAAATGTATGTATATATTTGTATGTGCTTATGTGTAAGTACATGTTTGTATATGTTTGTGTATATGTGAGTTGTGTGTATGTGTGCATGTGTATGAGTGTCATCTATGTGTATGTGTCTGTACACATATGTGTTTATGTGTGTGCACTTCATCTGCCATGGTACTGGAGGTCACTACAGATGAAGCTGCCATTTGCACTTAAGCTCAGGCTTAAGTTTTATTTTATGTGACCTAGGACTTGAGTAAATGTCCCATTAATAGAAAAAGAAGAAAGAAGATCTGGGGAAGTTTATTTCTTTTTCCTTTTTCTTTTCTGTTCTTTTTTGTCTTTCAAAGTTGTTTTTTAAACAGCAGTTGTCTGTTACCTCTAGGCACATCATTTTTTCAGCTTTTGGTTCCAGGTAATAGCCCCTGACTTTTGCTGTTGGTGAATGGCTCATTTTACCAAACTTCTGGATGGGGTTAGACAAGGTATGTGACTTTTCCCACTCAGGAATGTGCAGGTGAGCAGTGGATCCAGTCACAAGCTATAACTTCTGTTTAGCCTTCAGTCTGGCAGAGCCCAGTGAAGTGCCCCACTCGAACTCTGCCCTGAGATACCCTAGGTCATCTACAAGCTAAACTTGTAAACCTCTTTTGTGTTGGAGGTAAATATGTATGGACCTCTGAGCCCCACAGAAATGGTTGTGAACTGCACAGGCTCTGGGAAGAGTCTGGACAACGTTTGTACCTTTGGCTTCTTATCATTGAATAGGTTGAGAAACTAGGAATGATGTGCTCAAGGCTACTTTTCCCTCTAGAGTTAAGGACATTGATATTTTGTTCTGCTGAGGGAAAAAAAAACTAGAGAAGAATTGCTGAAAAAGAATACCAGAAAAAAATGGTCAAACCCAGATTACAATCCT
Source organism: Rattus rattus (assembly GCF_011064425.1). Taxonomy (NCBI): domain Eukaryota; kingdom Metazoa; phylum Chordata; class Mammalia; order Rodentia; family Muridae; genus Rattus; species Rattus rattus. The sequence continues at coordinate 88,444,331 of NC_046165.1, read as the reverse complement.
CAAGAGATAACACAGGAGGAACTATTGTTACAGAAGCAGGACTTTATAAACATGGGGGAACAAAGTGCAGTGTGCACTGAATTGAATGACACACTCTTCTGGAGAAGAATTTGACCACCTGACTAGTGGTCTGAGAAGGTAAAATCCATGGTCATATACCTCCTGGACATGCTGTGGGTGCACATGATATGTGTTTGTATTGGCCTAAGAACCAATAACAAATAGTGTCTCAAAAATCAGCAGGTCCTCTGGTAATCTCCCATGTCAAAATCTTTCTCCATTCATCCCATTTCTATTTGTTTCTACATCAAAGGTAAAGTTCCCACTAAGAAGTATATGGGTTCAGATACCCAAAGAGGAATGAGCCCACCCTTCTCATATCAAGATACGTGTCTTGCAATCAGTAATTTTAGTACCAAATGCCAGGAAAATTGTTTGTAAACTTTACCCAAGATTGTATCAGAAATAAATACCTTAACAAAACCCCAAGACATCTGGGCAAAAGAGCTTCCAGTGTACAAAACTAAGCTTTTAGTATTGGCTCTATTTACTGCAGACAGCAGGCACTAGGAAGGCCAACTACAAACAGCATATACTGCAGTGTATCCTGGTGAGCATCTTCCTGCAATTGGGAGTTGGAAGCTCAAGAATCCAGAGTTCAAGGATATATGACAGTTATATAATAATTTGAAGGCTAGCTCTGGCCACATAAGAACTCTCTCAAAAGGAAAAACAGGAAAGCATTATATATATATATATATATATATACATATATAATATAATATATATATATATATATAATATATATATATTTCCCTCCACCCACATACTACTTGACCCTGCTATCATATGTCAGAACTTTTATGATGCCAGGTTGCTCTGCCCTTGATTACCGAGGTACCCAGTATTATATAATAGTCCTCCACTGGCTTGTCTTAGAATGCAAATATTGCATTCCTACAGACCAAACACCATAATTTTTTTTTAGCAACTAACAGGTCAAAGACGACCAGAGGACTCTTCTTAGATAGCAGATGGTTAACCCATGTCTGCACAAACTCACAGATTATGGTGGTGATTGACTTAGCTGAGAATGTGGATGAGAAAGTAAGTTTAGAATTGCTCCTAAAACTATCATGAAGTTAAGAACAACCACAGCACATTTCATTTGACCTTGAACATAGTCTGTTTGCAGTTTCCCTTAAATAAGTTGCATGATGTTTCTTGGTTAAGGGCAAAAATTAAAAAGGTAAACATTGCTTAACTCTGGTACATAATCTCTCTCTCTCTCTCTCTCTCTCTCTCTCTCTCTCTGTGTGTGTGTGTGTGGGGGGGTGTGAAAGTGTAAAGAATATACCAGAAAAAGTATTTATTCTTTCCAAATATAAAATAGTAATTTTATTAATATTAAATTTCATTTGATTCTAGTAGGGACTACTTCTATGACAGCAAATTTGCCTACTGATGAACATTTGACTCCTCTAGCAGAAAGTTAAATACCCAGGACAAATAACCTTCCCATTTTAGAAGTTTAGATTATTACAACCTAATAGAAGTAACTTTTAGAGAAAACATAAAGCTTCATACTGTGGTTCACAGTATTTTAATCATTGACACTTAACATTTTTTCCTATTCCCTATTTCAAGTGATTTGCAAACAACTCCACCCCCTTTCACTTGATGTCGCCAAAAGTCTAAGGAGTTTGCTTTTTATTTTAGAGCAAACATTTTACTTTGTTTGCTGAGTCTTGCTTCTTTTGAATTACCAGGAGGTACTCACTCATTTCAAATGCAATGAAATAATGGTAACTCAGCCCTTTCTAGTCTTGTTTTCTATTTATATTCATAGAAATATGTTACATTGCCTTTTGGCCAACAAAAAGTCTTAGCAAGTGGCAGCAATTGGTACCATCATAGTAACTACAACAAGGATGTCAGTGTACCCAGCTCACAGGACCTTTCTTACCAGCTTAAATAGTTTAGATTTTTTAAAATAAGTCAGAGACATAAAAACTTCAGCTTGCAGCCAGGCCTTGTCAATTTCCTATATCACCCCTACCAAAAGCTAAGAAGGTTTTCATGTTTTGGTAATGGGGAATATCACATTTGTTTACACTGGACTCCTTTGCACCTAGGTCCCAAGAACATAGAAAAATGTTTGTTCCTATACAGAAAAAGCTTACATGCATATAAAATGCATGCATTATTAAATAATAGTGATACATTTAAATGACATTTAATTACTTTGAGCCATATATGCTGGCTCATTAGTTTACTACTATTAGTTTACATTTTTTTCTCCTTATCAATTATGTCAAAGGATATAAAAACCAAAATCCAAATATATCAGCATGATATACTTAACAGATTGACCTTTAAGCTCACCAGTAATTTTGGAAAAGGCAGTAGTTTTTCCCCCTTTAGAGGGATTGATATCTTACATTGTGCTCATGTATAAATAGCATACTTGCTCATCTGTGAACGATGCTCAAATTATTTTCAAATCTCCATTATTACACTCAATACTTCAGTGAACATGGAAGCGAAGACTCTGAGTTTAGAAGCTTTGGATATATAACCCTTGGTTAGGTTCCCAGGACCCAGCAGTTCTACATTTTATGCCTTGAGGAACATCCACACTATTTTCTTTCTTTCTTTTTTTTTAAGTGTATTTTTTTCCATATTAATTAAATTGAGTATTTCTTATTTACATTTCAATTGTTATTCCCTTTCCCGGTTTCCATGCCCCTAATGCCTCCCCTTCCCATTCTATGTGGATGTCCCTCTCCCAATCCTCCCCAATTACTGTCCTCCCCCAAGAATTCCATTCATTGGGGGTCCAGCCTTGGCAGGACCAAGGGCTTCCCCTTCCACTGGTGTCCTTATTAGGCTATTTATTGCTACCTATGCAGTTGGAGCCCAGGGTCAGTCCATGTATAGTCTTTGGGTAGTGGCTTAGTCCCTGGAAGCTCTGGTTGGTTGGCATTGTTGTTCATATGGTGTCTCAAGCCCCTTCAGCTCTTTCAGTCCTTTTCTGATTCCTTCAATGGCAGTTCTGTTCTCAGTTCAGTGGTTTGCTGCTAGCATTCGCCTATGTATTTGCGGTACTCTGGTTGTGTCTCTCAGGAGACATCTACATCTGGTTCCTGTCAGCCTGCACTTCTTTGCTTCATCCATCTTATCTAGTTTGGTGGCTGTATATGTGTATGGACCACATGTGGGGCAGGCTCTGAATGGGTGTCCCTTCAGTCTCTGTTCTAAACTTTGCCTCACTATCCCCTCCCAAGGGTATTCTTGTTCCCCTTTGAAAGAAGGAGTGAAGCATTTGCATTTTGGTCATCCTTCTTGAGTTTCATGTGTTCTGTGCATCTAGGGTAATTCAAGCAATTGGGCTAATAGCCACTTATCAATGAGTGTATACCATATGTGTTTTTCTATGATTGGCTTACCTCACTCAGGATGATATTTTCCAGTTCCATCCATTTGGCTATTTCATAAAGTCATTGTTTTTGATAGCTGAGTAGTATTCCATTGTGTAGATGTACCACATTTTCTGTATCCATTCCTCTGTTGAAGGGCATCTGGGTTCTTTCCAGCTTCTTACTATTATAAATAAGGCTGCTATGAACATAGTGGAGCATGTGTCTTTGTTATATGTTGGAGCATCTTTTGGGTATATGCCCAAGAGAAGTATAGCTCGGTCCTCAGGTAGTGCAATGTCCAATTTTTCTGAGGAACCTCCAGACTGATTCTCAGAATGTTCGTACAAGTCTGCAATCCCACCAAAAATGGAGGAGTGTTCCTCTTTCCCCACATCTTCGCCAGCATCTGCTGTCACTGGATTTTTTATCTAAACCATTCTGACTGGTGTGAGGTGGAATCTCAGGGTTGTTTTAATTTGCATTTCCCTTATGACTAATTTCCCTTATGACTAACGATGTTGAAATTTTCTTTAGGTGCTTCTCAGCCATTCAGCATTCCTCAGCTGTGAATTCTTTGTTTAGCTCTGAACCCCATTTTTTTCCAGAGCTGAAGACCGAACACAGGGCCTTGTGCTTGCTAGGCAAGCACTCTACCACTGTGCTAAATCCCCAACCCCTGAACCCCATTTTTAATAGGGTTATTTGTCTCCCTGCAGTCTAACTTCATGAGTCCTTTGTATATTTTGGACATAAGCCCTCTATCAGTTGTAGGATTTGTAAAGATCTTTTCCCAATCTGTTGGTTGCTGTTTTGTCCTAACAACAGTGTCCTTTGCCTTACAGAAGGTGTTTTGTTCAGGAAATTTTCTCCAGTGCCCATGTGTTCAAGATTCTTCCCCACTTTTTCTTCTATTAGTTTGAGTGTGTCTGGTTTGATGTGGAGGTCCTTGATCCACTTGGACTTCAGCTTTGTACAGGGTGATAAAAATGGATCGATCTGCATTCTTCTACATGCTGACCTCCAGTAGAAGCAGCACCATTTGCTGAAAAAGCTATCTTTTTTTCTATTGGATGGTTTTGGCTCCTTTGTCAAACATCAAGTGAGCATAGGTGTGTGGGTTTATTTCTGGGTCATCAATTCTATTCCACTTGTTCATATGCCTGTCTCTGTACCAATACCATACAGTTTTTATCACTATTGCTCTGTAATACTGCTTGAGTTCACGGATAGTGATTCCCCCCAGAAGTCCTTTTATTGTTGAGGATAGTTTTAGCTATCCTGTTTTTTTGTTATTCCAGATGAATTTGCAAATTGTTCTGTCTAACTCTGTGAAGAATTGGGTTGGAATTTTGATGGGGATTGCATTGAATCTGTAGATCACTTTTGATAAAATGGCCATTTTTACTATATAAACCCTGCCAATCCATGAGCATGGGAGATCTTTCCATCTTATGAGAACTTCATCAACTTCTTTCTTCAGAGGCTTGACGTTCTTATCATACAGATCTTTTACTTGCTTGGTTAAAGTCACACCAAGGTATTTTATATTATTTCGGACTATTATGAAGGGTGTCTTTTCCCTTATTTCTTTCTCAGCTTGTTTCCCTTTTGCGTAGAGGAAGGCAAAATGCTGACTATGTCCTCATCACATATCCAGTTTGTTAATCTGTGTCTTTTTATTGGGGAATTGAGTCCATTGATATTTAGAGATATTAAAGCATAGTGATTGTTGTTTTCCGTTATCCTCATATTTGGAGGTGATATTATGTTTGTGTTCTTGTCTTCTCTTTGTTTTGTTGCAAAACGATTAGTTTCTTGCTTTTTCTAGGGTATAGCTTGCCTCCTTGTGTTGGGCTTTACCATTTATTATCCTTTATATGGCTGGATTTGCAGAAAGATACTGTGTAAATTAGATTTTGTCATGGAATATCTTGGTTTCTCCACCTATGTAAATTGAGAGTTTTGCTGGATACGGTAACCTGGGCTGGCATTTGTTTTCTCTCGGGGTCTGTATGACATCTGTCCAGGATCTTCTGAATTTCATAGTCTTTGGTGAGAAGTCTGGTGTAATTCTGATAGGTCTACCTTTATATGTTACTTGACCTTTGTCCTTTACAGCTTTTAATATTCTTTCTTTGTTTTGTGCATTTGGTGTTTTGACTATTATGTGATGGGAGGAGTTTCTTTTCTGGTCCAATCTATTTGGAGTTCTGTAGGCTTCTTGTATATTTATGGGCATCTCTTTCTTTAGGTTAGGGAAGTTTTCTTCTATGATTTTGTTGAAGATATTTACTGGTTCTTTGAGTTGGGAGTCTTCACACTTTTCTATACCTATTATCCTTAGGTTTGATCTTCTCATTGTGTCCTGGATTTCCTGTATGTTTTGGACCAGTAGCTTTTTCCATTTTCCATTATCTTTGACAATCGTGTCGATGATTTCTATGGAATCTTCTGCTCCAGAGACTCTCTCTTCTATCTCTTGTATTCTGTTGGTGATGCTTGTATCTATGGCTCCTTGTCTCTTCCTTTGGTTTTCTATATCCAGGGTTGTCTCCCTTTGTGGTTCCTTTACTGTTTCTATTTCCATTTTCATTTCCTTCACCCATTTGATTGTGTTTTCCTGTAATTCTTTCAGGGATTTTTGTGTTTCCTATCTAAGGGCTTCTACTTGTTTACTTGTGTTTTCCTGCATTTCTCTAAGGGAGTTTTTATGTCTTTCTTAAAGTACTCCATCGCCATGGTCAAATGTGATTTTAAATCTAGATCTTGCTTTTCTGGTGTGTTTGGATATTCAGTGTTTGCTTTGTTGGGAGAATTGGGCTCCGATGATGCCATGAACTCTTGGTTTCTGTTGCTTGGGTTCCTGTGCTCACCTCTCACCATCAGGTTGTCTCTGGTGTTACTTTGTTCTGCTATTTCTGGCAGTGTCTCGACCGTCCTATAGGTCTGTGTATCAGGAGTGCTGTAGACCTGTTTTTCCTGTTTTCTTTCAGCCAGTTATGGGAACAGAGTGTTCTGCTTTCAGACATGTAGTCGTTTCTTTCTACTGGTGTGTGTTGTGAGTCCACCAGGCAGGTCACTTGGAGCAGAAAAGTTGGTCTTTTTTCAGCTCTCCTTGATAGTAGCAACTAGAAGGGCCTGCCTATCCTTCTCAGGGATCCCTGTGCACAGGGTGCGGAGCTCAGATGGTGCTAGTCGCTTTCCTCTAGAGTCAGAAATGTGGGTAGAGAGTAGTCTCCTCTGGTTTCCCAGGTGTGTCTGCCCCTCTGAAGGTCTAGCTCTCCCTCCCACAGAATTTGGGTGCAGTGACCTGTTGACCGGGTCCCTTCAGATCCGGGTACAGCGTGGACCACAGGGCTCCTGCAGCTTGAGTGCCCCTATCTTCCTGTTCCCAGAGATCTTGTACAGTTTCCTCTTGGGCCAGGGATGTGGGCAAAGGTGGGCAGAAGTGGCGGTCGCTCCTGTCTTGCAGTCTCAGGAGTGCCCACATGTCTGGGCGATGAGCTCTCTCTCCCTCAGGGTTTGGAATCAGGGAGCTGTGGGCTGGAATCAGTGAGGTTCAGGTATCCCACGGTATTTTCTATTATTGCTGCTCATCTTTTCTTTGTGAGAGTTCTCTTTTCCTTTAAATGCTTGCCAATGCTGTACAATCATGCAGCTTTCTGATAATAGCCCTCCTGACAAATTTGATAAAGTATCTCACTGTGGTTTTAATTTTCCATTCCCTGTAGATAAGTGATGGTGAACTTTTCCCCAAATGCCTGTCGGGTATCTCTCTATCTTCTCTGGGAAAATATTTTTCAAGTCCTTTGCTCCTTTTACAAATTGGGTTATTGACTTTGCTGCTATTTGGTTTTTGAATTGAGTGCTTCCTTGTGTGTAATGTATATTATTAGCCCCCATCAGTTTTATAGTTTTAAGATACTTTTGCTCATTCCTAGGCTTTTGTTTTGTTTTGTTTTGTTTAGGGGGAGGGAATTGGCTAGGCAGAAATGTCTTTGTTCAAAAAAGTTTTCCCTTGGATTTTTCTTGCTTGTGTCACTTGTACTTTAAACTTACATTAATGAACAAACTGATGAAAGCCTATGTCAGGAAATATTATTTCATATTTTCCTAGAGGTTTTCTGTGATTTCAGATATTGTATTTAAGCATTCAATCCATTTCCAATTGATTTGGGGTTATGTAAGACAAAATCTGATTTCATTCTTTTCCATGTTAATATGCAGCTTTTATAATAACACTTCCTGAAAAATAAAACAAAATCACAAAACTAAAAAGAACTATCCTTTCTCTACAGGCATTCTTGATATCTTTGTTTAATATAAATTGTCTTTGAACTTAATATCAATTTATTGAGTTTACTTCTGGTCCATAGATCAGTGTCTGGTTCATGCCATGCCATATTGATTTGAACAATATCATTTATTAATATCTTTTAAAAGTATGCACATGTAAGTTTTAAAGTTTCTCCTTCTTCTACATGATTATATTGGTATGTGAACTTCAAAGAAGGCAAATTAACAAAAACATATCAAAAAAGTCACTGTCCAAGAATATGTGATTTCTGTCAAATAATATTTGCATTCATATTAATATATTCTGGAGGTCCAACATAAAACAAGGTAATTATAGTACATGATGTGTTATTTACTTAAAATTTGTTTTGAAGTTAGAATGTATTTTCTAATCCACCAATCCTTAATATATACTAGATGAAATAATATGTACACTATTTAGCCTGATTGTGATAATTAAATTGCAAGGCATTCATCTATGGAAAATTGTACTTTATACCTTGTAAATGTATATGTTTTTGCCATTCACCCCTAGATAAAAATGGATAATACAGAATAAGCTGCACATAGTAAATGAATAGCTTCACATAGAAAACTGTCACTGAAGGATCGGCAAATGAACCTGACACTGAGAAAAGGTGTGACTGTATCTGGACTTTAAAGCAAAACCAAGGGTGGAATTACTTGACAGATAAGTTCTAAGACTTTCATGCAACCATATACTGTTTTAATATTGTGTTATGTCAAAGATTAATCAATTGGCATAAATAGCTTAGGAAACATTTAGGGTTGAGGTTGTTCACCATCCCTTTGAGAGCCTGTTAGTTGTTGGTCCATCCCCTACATTGGACCAACTTCTGCAGGAAGTTGTTCAAGATGCATGCCAATATCATTCCAGTAGGTGCTAAACCTTCCAGTTTTGGTGGAGCAGGCCTGAGACCCTGGATTGGTAATAGAAAGGAAATTGCTGCTTGCAACTCATTCACTGAAGAAAATGTTTCTTGGACCTTCTCCTGAGCCCTCACTGCTCCCCTTGGAGCTATAATTGAGACTGACTACAAAGGCATTGCTTTGTCCTTGAAAGCCAAGATTAAAAAAAATAAGCCAGAGCACTTGGACCATGTTTTCATTTTCTGATTTCATTTTATAACTTAGGCATTCCATCCATTCTATCAACCATAGTCTGTAATGGAAATTACAAAGAACAATTCCTGCAACATGTTTACCTAGAGGCACAGTGTCGGTCTGGTAGTTGGACCTGTGAAATACAAATGCAATATGTCAGTTGGGTCATGAAAACAGGATACTAATGCTGATGAGAAATAAGAATGCAAGCTATACAACCACCACCTCATGCATCATGAAAGAAGGAAATTGTTAATAGAGCGAAAGTCGTTAATCCCATCTGTGCCTTGTCAGTGCTTCAGGGCACTGACTTTCTATAATAACAGGTTATTAAAAAACATAACCATATTATTCTGTCATCTGAATAATACATTATGAAGTATAAAAGTGGCCTGTAAATAAACTACTGATTTGAATTAATAATTTATTATTTATGATCATCAAATCCATTACTGTATTTTCTTGTTTCTACTACTTCTTTCAGAGACGTAGGTTTTTCTTTCCCCTTTGCTCTATTCTCAGCAGCCCCATTTCTTTTCTTCTTCCTTTGTAGAATAGATTTCTTGTTATTTAAAACAAGAAGATTTGTCCATCTTATATTTATAAAATTCATAGTGACAGATGACAAAAATTCCATCTTAAAAAATTACTCTGGTCATGGAAAAAATGATTTGCAGAACAGAGAAGGCTATGGCCATAAAGAAAACCATGAAAAAGGTATTTGATGTGATTCCTAATGAAGCACATTTTTTTTCAGAATTCCATTCTAACTGGACAGTGGTTTGCTGACAAGTTCATTCTTTCCCATTCTAAACAAGCTCAAGACCTGCTGACACTCAGGAGAAATGAAGAAAGGGAGAGGAGAAAGGAGGAGAAGAGGATCTTCTGTGGTAGCAGGTAGTACAGGATCTCCAGGGATACTTAGTTCCTGCCTTCCCCTGTGGGCCTTGGTTTGATAGCTCAATGCATTTTCAGGTCACATACTCAAATATCCATTCTTTTCTTTTTAAAACATTTCTTTGAGATTATAATTTTCTTCCTATAAATCCTCCCATATATCCCTCCCTAGTCCTTCAAATTTATAGTTTCTTAGTTTTATTAATATCAATTACTAAATTTCATGTGTATATTTTTCCTAAATGCAACCAGTTCAGTCTATATACTGCTTCCTCTATATATGCTTTCAAGGTTGAAAATATGTCACTGGACAACCAATTGGAATGGTCTTCCTAAGGAAGAACCCCTCTCTAGTTCCCAGCTTCCCTGAGTTACCTATACTTCTCTGTGTAGGATTTAGCCACCAGAACATTTCCTAGTCCTTTCAAGCATGCCTATTGATGTTCTTGTTCAGATCACATTTAGTTAGTCATGCGTGAGAGACTTTATTGGTGTAGCTTCAGACATTACTAGGAGACATATATCAGAGCAAACGCTTTGATCCTCTGGCTCTAATAATCTCTCTGCTACCTCTTTTGCAATGCTCCCTGAGCCTTAGGATATATATATAGACTGACAACGCTGCATTTGGATTTGCTGTAGTTTTCTGTAATAGTGTCCGTTTGTTGCAAAGAGAACTTTTCTTGATGATGGGTGAAGACTACATTTATTTGTGGGTATAAGAACAAAAGTGTATAGATTCTTGTCAGGGATTATGTTAGTTTAATCTATTAGTTGTTCTAGATTCTCTTTCAAGAACTATGACTTCAATAGCAGGAAGTACTTAGCTAGGTTTCCATACTAAGCATGGTCTCCCTCTTGTTGAGCATGTCTTAAGTCCAATTAGAGAGCTCTTTATTACTACCAAAGTATGCATGACACTACTAGACTGCTCAGTGTTATTGTGCCATGCTGGTTGTAGAAACAAAGAACAGAGTCTCCTGGGTTGAAACTGACCTGAAAGCCCCCTCCTTGAGAACAAACTTTCCTAGTACCAGAAGGTACCATGCAAGCTTCTGAAGGAGAGAGAAAACCAATAGTTCTATTCACTTATGATTGATTCCCTTGAAGCCTTCCATTCTTATCAGTAGAGACAGGCTTTTCTCTGGTATTTTGTAAATACTTCATTTTATCTAAGGCTGTTTCTCGTTCTGACAGAGCAGTAATTCCTACTAAAAGGACCTGAGGCAAACTCAATTTGACTTTTTTTTTTTTTTAAAAAAAAATATGGTATGTGCATAACTTTGCAAGTCAGAGCTAAGTTCTTTTAAATCTGAATTGATTTTTGTAAAAACTTAGAGATGCTAACTATGTTATAAATAGCACCATTTAGAGAGTGGATGAAATCTGACCCATGTGTAGAGTACATTATGATTCATTGTTATAGGTGATACTTCAAGAAAGCCCTCAGAAGATGGACCCACTACTTAAATTATCTTTGATAAGAAACTAACAAATGGGAAACTCATGCAATGTACTTTGCATTACTTCTGAGGGAGTTATTAGAAATTAAAACTAAATTTAATTGATTCAGTTAAAATAAGATAACTTAGGAACCATCAGATAACTGTCATATCAGGAACAATTTGAACAAAGAAGAAGAAAGGAAGGAAAGAAGGAAGGAAGGAAGGAAAAAACAATGAAAGAAAGAACCTTCTTGATAGTATTGATTTTTCTTTTTTAATTAATTAATTAATTAATTAATCAATTACTCAATTTTTACGTTTCAGATTTTATTCCCTTCCCACTCTACCCCTGACTGTTCCTCTATTCAACATTCCATATCTCCTTCCTACCCCCATCTACACAAGGAAGTCCTCACCAGACCCACACCACCAGACCTGTAAACTTTCTGGGGTATCTAGTCTCTTGAGTGTTAAGGTGCATTTTCTCTGATTGAACCCAGACCCTGGAGTCTTCTGCAGTATATATGTTGGGGGCCTCATCTCAGCTGATGTATGCTGCCTGGTTGGTGATCCAGTGTCTGAGAGATCTCAGGGGCCTAGAGTAATTGAGACTTTTGGTCCTTCTACAGGGTTGCCCTCCTCATCTTCCTCCAGCTTGTCCCTAATTCAACCAGAGGGGTCAGCAGCTTCTGTTCATTGGTTGGGTGCACATATCTACATCTGCCTCTTTCAGCTTCTTGTTGTGTCTTTTGGAGGGCAATCAGGATAGGTCTCTTTTTGTGAATGCACCATAGCCATCAGTAATGGTGTCAGATCTTAGGGTCTCCCCTTGAGATGGATCCTATCTTGAACCTGTCACTGGACCTTATTTTCCTCAGGCTCTTCTCCATTTCCATCCCTGAATTTCTTTCAGAAGAGTTATGGGTCAGAGTTTTGACTGTGGGATAGCAACCCCTTCCCTCACTTGATACCCTGTCTTCCTGCTGGAGGTGGGTTCAAGAAGTTCCCTCTCCCCTCTGTATGGCATTTCATCCAGGGTCCCCAGGTTTGAGTCATGAGTTTCTCTCACTTCCCAGGTCTCTGATATATTCTAGAGCATCCTCCCAAACTCCTTAGTCTGGAGGTCTCCTGTTTCCGTTTACCTGCTGGCCCTCAGAGCTTTAGTCCTTTTCCCCCACCCAATACCAGATCATGTTCCCCTCTCCCACCACTTCCATCCCTTTTCCACCTCTGTTCCTCCCTCCCTCGTCAGTTGTGGTTGCTTTCTTCTCCCTCCCAAATGAGACAGAGGTGTTCTCACTTGGGCCCTTCAGCTTGTTGAATATTTTGAGTTCTATGTTCTGTATTCTGTATTTTTTTTGGCTATATACTGTGAATGTCCTTTTGGGTCTGAGTTACCTCACTCAGGATGATATTTTCTAGTTCTATCCATTTGCTTTCAAGACTCAGATGTTCTCGTTCTTAATAGCTAGGTAGTATTTCATTGTATAAATGACCCACATTTTCTTTATCCATTCTTCTGTCATGGGACATCTGAGTTGTTTCCAACTTCTGGCTATCACCAGCAAGGCCACTATGAACATAGTGGGACATGTGCTCCTGTGGCATGGAGGGGCATTATTTGGGTATATTCCTAAGAGTGGTATTTCTGAGTCTTTAGGTAGGTCTCTTTCCAATTTTCTGAGGAACCTCCAAATTGATTTTCAGTTGTACCAGTTTGCAATTCCACCAGCAATGGAGGAGTGTTCCTCTTTCTCCCCATCCTTGCCAGCATGTGTTGTTACCTGAGTTTTTGATTTTAGCCATTCTGACTGGTGTAAGGTGGAATCTCAGGGTCATTTTGATTTGCATTTCTCTGATCACTAAGGACTTTGAACATTTCTTTAGTTGCTTCTCAGCCATTCGAGATTCCACTGTTGTGAATTCTCAGTTTAGTTCTATACCCCATTTTTGATTGAGTTGTTTGGTTTTTTGGTGGTTAGTTTTTTGAGTTCTTTATGTATTTTGGATATTAACCCTCTGTTGGATGTGGGATTAGTGAAGATTTTTTTCCCAATCTGCAGAATGCCAACTTGTCTTATTGACTATGTCCTTTGCCTTACAGAACTTTTCCAGTTTCATGAGCTCCCATTTATCAATTCTTGACCTTCGAATGTGAGCCATTGGAGTTCTGTTTAGAAAAATTTCCCCTGTGCCAATGAGTCCAAGGCTCTTTCCCACTTTTACTTCTATTAGATTCAGTGTATCTGTTATTATGTTGAGGACCTTGATGCACTTGTACTTGAGCTTTGTGCATGGTGACAAATATGGGTCTATTTTCATTTTCCTACATACAGATAGCCAGTTTAGACCAGCAACATTTGTTGAAGAATCTTTCTTTTTTTTTCCCATTGTATGTTTTTGGCTTCTTTGTCAAAGATCAAATGTGAATAAGTGTGTTTTATTTCTAGGTCTTCAATTCTATTCCATTGTTCAACCTGTCTGTTTTTATCACTACTGCTTTGTAGTAGAGCTTGAGGTCAGGGATGGTGATTCCCCTAGCTGTTCTTTTTTGTTAAGAATTGTTTTTGCTAATCTGGGTTTTTTGCCTTTCCAGATGTAGTTGAGAATTGCTATTTCCATTTCTTTTAAGAATTGTGTTGGGATTTTGATAGAGATTGCATTGAATCTGCAGATTGCCTTTAGAAGGATAGCCATTTTTACTATGTTAATTCTGCCAGTACATGAGCATGAGAGATCTCTTCATTTTCTGAGATCTTTAATTTCTTTCTTGAGAGTCTTGAAGTTCTTATCATACGTATCTTTTACTTGTTTGGTTAGAATTACCCCAAGATATTTTATATTATCTATGGCTATTGTGAAGGGAGTTGTTTCCTTAATTTTTTTTCTCAGCCTGTTTATCATTTGTATTAAGGAAGGCTACTGATTTTTTTGAGTTAATTTTTTTAAAAATATTTTATTAGATATATTTCTTTACTTGCATTTCAAAGGTAATTCCCCTCTCTGATTTCCTGTGCATAAACCCCCATTCCCCCCCTTCCCCTCCCCCTCCCCCATACGGGTATTCCCCCTATACATCGCCCTTATTGCCCCCCTTATTCCCCTGTACTGGGGGTCCAACCTTGGCAGAACCAAAGGATTACCCTTCCACTGGCACCTCAACAAGGCTATTCTCTGCTACATATTCAGTCGGAGCCCGTGGTCAGGCCATGTATAGTCTTTCCGTAGTGGTTTAGTTGCTGGAAGGTCTGGTTGGTTGGCATTGTTGTTTTTATGGGGTTGCAAGCTCCTTCAACTCTTTCAATACTTCCTCTAATTCCTCCCAAGGGGGTTGTATTCTCAGTTCAGTGGTTTCCTGCTAGCATTGATTTCTGTATTGGACATGCTCTGGATGTGTCTCTCAGGAGAGATCTAGATCCAGTCTCGTTCCGTATACATTCTTTTAGCTTCATCAATCTTACCTAGTTTTGGTGGCTGAATATATATGGGCCACATGTGGGACAGGCTCTGAATGGCCATTCCTTGATTCGCTGCTCTAAACTTTGCTTCCATATCCCCTCCTATGAATATTTCCCCCCTTTTAAGAAGGAGTGGGACCATCTGCATTTTGGTTATCCTTTTCTTGAGCTTCCTGTGGTCTGTAGATTGCATCTTGGGTAATTTGAGATTTTTGGCTAATATCCACTTATCTATGAGTGCATACCAAGTGTGTTTTTCTGTGATTGAGTTACCTCACTCAGGATGATATTTTCTAGTTCATTCCATTTGCCTATGAATTTCATGAAGTCATTGTTTTTGATAGCTGAGTAGTACTCCATTGTGTAGATGTACCAAATTTTTTGAATCTATTCCTCTGTTGAAGGGCATCTGGGTTCTTTCCAGCTTCTGGCTATTATAAATAAGGCTGCTATGAGCATAGTGGAGCATGTGTCTTTGTTGTATGTTGGGACATATTTTGGGTATATGCCCAAAAGTGGTATAGCTGGATCCTCAGGTAGTGTAATGTCCAATTTTCTGAGCAAACTCCAGACTGATTTCCAGAGTGGTTGGACCAGTTTGAAATCCCATGAACAATGGAGGAGTGTTCTTCTTTCTCTACATTCTTGCCAGCATCTGCTGTTACCTGAATTTTTTATCTTAGCCATTTTGACTTGTGTGAGGTGGAATCTCAGGGTTGTTTTGATTTGCATTTCCCTGATGACTAAGGATTTTGAACATTTCTTTAGGTGCTTTTTGGCCATTTGATAATCCTCAGCTGAAAATGTTTTATTTAGCTCTGTACCCCATTTTTAATAGGGTGATTAGTCTCTCTGAAGTCTAACTTCTTTAGTTCTTTGTATATTTTGGATATTAACCCTCTATCAGAGGTAGAATTTGTAAAGATCTTTTCCCAATCTGTTGGTTGGTGTTTTGTCCTAATGACAGTGTCTTTTGCTTTAAAAAAACTTTTGCAGTATTATGAGGCCCTATTTGTCGATTCTTGATCTTAGAGCATAAGCCACTGGTGTTTTCTTCAGGAAATTTTCCCCAGTGCCCATGTGATCGAGACTCTTCCCCCTTTTTCCTCTATCCAGTTTGATATTGAGGTCCTTGATCCACTTGGACTTAATCTTTGTATATGGTGATAAGAATGAATCAATTTGTATTCTTCTACATGCTGACCTCTACTTTAACCAGCATCATTTGTTGAAAATGATATCCTTCTTCCATTGGATGGTTTTAGATCCTTTTTCAAAGATCAAGTGACTGTAGGTGTGTGGGTTCATTTCTGGGTCTTCAATTCTGTTCCACTGATCTGTCTGTCTGTCTCTGTACCAATACCATACAGTTTTTATGACTATTGCTCTGTAATACTGCGTGAACTCAGGGATGGTGATTCCCCCAGAAGTTCTTTTATTGTTGAGGATAGTTTTAGCTATCCTGGGTTTTTTCTTATTGCAAATGAATTTGCAAATTGCTCTTTCTATCTCTATAAAGAATTGAGTAGGAATTTTGATGGGGATTGCATTGAATCTGTAGATTGCTTTTGGCAAAGTGGCCATTTTTACTATATTAATCCTGCCAATCCATGAGCATGGAAAATCTTTCCATCTTCTGAAATCTTCATCAACTTCTTTCTTCTGAGTTTTGAAGTTCTTGTCAGACAGATTTTTCACTTGCTTGGTGAAAGTCACACCAAGATATTTTACGTTATATGGGCCTATTGTGAAACGTGTCATTTCCTTAATTTCTTTCTCAGCCTGTTTATCCTTTGAGTAGAGGTAGACTACTGATTTGTTTGAGTTAATTTTGTACCCTGACACTTTACTGAAGTTGTTTATCAGGTTACATAGTTTTCTGGTGGATCTTTTGGGGATGCTCAATTACACTCTCATAGCATCTGCAAATAATGATATTTTCATTTCTTCCTTTCCAATTTGTATCCCTTTGACCTCCTTTTGCTGTCTGATTGCTCTGGCTAGGACTTTGAGGACTATTCTGAATAAGTAGGGAGAGAGTGGACAGCGTTGTCTAATCCCTAAGTTTAATTGGATTGCTTCAAGTTTCTCTCCATTTAGTTTGATACTAGCTACTTGTTTGCTGTGTATTTCTTTCACTATGTTTAGGTATGGGCCTTGAATTCCTGTCCTTTCCAGGACTTTTATCATGAAGGGGTGTTGAATTTTGTCAAATGCTTTCTCTGCATTTAATGGAATGACCATGTGGTTCTTTTCTATGAGTTTGTTTATATAGTGGATTACATTGATGGATTTTTGCATATTAAACCATCCTTGCATCCCTGGGATGGAATTAATTTTTATATTTGGTCACTTTGCTGAAGTTGACTATCAGTTGGAGAAGTTTTCCATTAGAATTTTTGGGTCATATATCTAAACCATCATATCATCTACAAATAATGATATCTTTATTTCTTCTTTGTCAATTTGTATCCTCTTGATTTCTGTTTGTTGTCTTACTATTCTAGCTAGCTAGCACTTCAAGTACTATGTTAAATAGATATAGGGAGAGTGGGTATCCTTGTCTTGTCTCCAATTTTCATGGGATTTTATGATTTCTGTCAATTTTCCTTTTAGAAATTCAGTTACCAGCTCTGTGTGTCACAACCATCTTGCTAGAATGCTGGAGACCAATCATGTTGAAGCTGCTCTGTTACCTGTCATTTTCTTTTACTTCAGGAAGGGAAAGCATTGATACAATTTTCTCTCTATTGTTAATTTTCAATATTTCATTTTAGGCACAAATAATTGCTTGGGCATAATATGTCTTCTGGACTTCTAGGCTATGTAAAATCTTTAGCTGTCATAAAAATCACAAACATGCTTAGAGCACTAATTACAAGTGTCCCATCTCATGGCCTTTAGACTTTCAGTCATGAAAGTTAAGTGCATATGACTAGTCCGTGGGGAAAATTGATGTAAATTGACCTTTAAAAGTAGTTTTACACTATATCTCTTCAAGCTATAATCCTTTCTCCATTTTAACAGAACAGGTATAATACTTATTAATATTCCAAGGTTTTATGCATATTTTACCCACCAGTGAAAGTTCTACCATTAAGTTGTTTGGCGGCTTGGGAAGAAGTATCTGCTGAACTGATATTCTTAACAAAAACAGCTCTCTCACACAAATTCATTATTGGGAAGAAATGATTAGGTACTGGGCTCAGGGGGACCTGGGCAATGAGTTATATGTAATTAAGCAAAAATACTTGTCTAGTGGCATAGCTTACTTCAAAAGGCCTGTAAGGCATGCTGTTGAAGTAAATAGTATTCTAATTTGCAGAGAATATACACACAAGTCTGTCACTGATATTAATGGGTATTGCTTCTGACAGAATCTGATGCACAGCTCCAAGTCATTGGAGAAAGATGTGCACAAATGTCACACAGAACACATTTGTTCCCATTTCCTTTTCTTTATTTACTTATTTTTCAGTCAAAGAATCAAGAGAACAAATATAGATAATTTTCGCTTATCTTTTACATTTTTGTTACATAATTAAAAATATTTTTAGGGGAAGGGGCATGTGCACCACATCTTTAATATGAAGATCAAAGGGAACTTGGCAGGTATCACTTTTGTCTTTCAAGTACACTTCTGACTTATTCTTTGTTTTCCTTTAACATATTCTAAAGTATTCTTTATTTCTTTTTTTTTTAAAAAACAAGTTCTATATTATTCTTTACTCTTTGTTACAAATTTTAATTTGGAGACCAATGCAAGAAACATGTGTAGTCATGGAATTTCTAAGTACAAAGTAGTAGAAGATTTTTCAAGTGACTATCTTTGTTCTAGATTCATGGGGTGATTATACATACTATACACAACGTGTTTATCATCTTAAAGCATAGCCTGGGAAGTCTTTGTTGGTTTTCAAGAGTCGTTGAAGCAACAGGAAGGTTCGAGTTGTAAATGGAATCCTCTTTTCAAGTAAGGCAAAACCAGTACCAGATTGGGTTATGGTGATGAAGCTACAGCAAGACAGCTTCTGAGATCCGGCCTAGCTCATGACACACACTTGGATTTATCTTTATGTGCATTTGTAACTTTTATTGTGGCTGTGACAAAATACCTGGCAAAAAGAAGCTTAGGCAAAGAAGGTTTGACTTGAGTTCCTAGTTTGAGAGAGGACAGTCCACCATGGCCTTGAAAGAATGGCAAATTTGTGGATGCAATCGGTCACATCTGGGAGCCATCATAATGGGTTTTCCCTCCTCAATTGAAGCTCTCTGGCAACATTCTCACAGACATACCCAGAAATGTTTCCTAGATGATCTCAAAGCCAGCTAACACAGAAGATTAACCAGTATACTGTATCTCATTAAACAGACTTTGAAGTGCAGTCATGTCCAGAACACCAATTTAATAGAAAAACAGAGTGTTAAAAATCTCTTGTTTTAGAATCTCTGGGTAACAGCTATGAAAAACAATGACTTCATGAAATTCATAGGCAAATGGAATGAACTAGAAAATATCATCCTGAGTGAGGTAACTCAATCACAGAAAAACACACTTGGTATGCACTCATAGATAAGTGGATATTAGTCAAAAAGCTCAAATTACCCAAGATGCAATCCACAGACCACAGGAAGCTCAAGAAGAAGGATGACCAAAATGCAGATGCTCCCACTCCTTCTTAAAAGGGAAAAAATATCCATAGGAGGAGGGGATATGGAAGCAATATTTAGAGCAGCAACTCAAGGAACGGCCATTCAGAGCTTGACCCACATGTGACATATATATATATATATATATATATATATATATATATATATCCATCAAAACTAGATAAGGTTGGTGAAGCTAAAAATTGCATGCTGAAAGGGACCAGATATAGATCTCTCCTGAGATACACATCCAGAGCATGTCCAATACAGAGGTTAATGTTAGCAGCAAACAACTGAACTGAGAACAAGACCCCCTTGGGGGGAATTAGAGCAAGTATTGAAAGATTTGAAGGAGCTTGCAACCCCATAAGAACAACAATGCCAACCAACCAGAGCTTCCAGGGACTAAACCACTACTGAATGGACTGACCCAGGGCTCCAACTGCATATGTAACAGAGAATAACCTTGTTGGGGCACCAGTGGAAGGCCCTTGGTCCTGCCAGGTTGGACCCGCAGTGCACAGGAATATGGGGGGCAGTAAGGAGGGGCAGAGGAGAGGATGGGGGCTTATGAACAGGAAACCGGGAAGGGGAATAACACTTGAAATGTAGCTAAAGAAATATATCTAATAAAAATTAAAAAAAAGAATCTCTGAGTATGACATAATTGGAGGTGGCATATCCTTGGACAAAAGTTCTCAGGGGACAGTCTTGAACCTTTGGTTCACTTAAGAATTACAGTGAGGAGATTGGAGAAATGGAATGGAGAAAATAATGTGAGTTTCAATGGCTTCTCATGTTATCACAGAATTATAATTTCCAATGTCTTATGTACACCTCATCTATGTTTTTAATATAAATGGCAACACCTCAGACCATTCTCTCTGCACTTGATGAAAACTAGAACAGACAGCTATGACCAGCTGTTCACATCTGGCAAAATGACACATTATTTTATTTCAAAGATAGATTTCCCTTATCTTCCACTGCTTTGCACACTGCTGCCATTTGATGAGACAGTTGTGTGAGAGACCCAGTGTTAAGTCCATTACTCCTGAAGCTTTAGATTCACAGAGCAAATAAATTAAGCTTTCTACTATTTTACATTCTTCCCAAGGCAGACCTTTGCACACCTGGAAGGGAATCACACAGGCTGTGGCTCCCTAACTGGATTGTTTCCCATTAGCCTGATTCCCAGAATAATAACAACAGGTTCATTAGCATAACAGTGCTAGTATTTAAGAAGTGATTAAAGCCAGGCCCTTTGTCAACTGTGACTGAAGATGGCTTCTAACTACAGAATTCACAGTAAAGTATATATATACAGAATTAAGCACCCAGACTCAGCCCTGTCAGAAAGGAAATAGTCAGCTAGAAAACAAAGTAATTCATGCCAAATGACCAATGAATTGTTTAAACAGAGGCAGGCACTGAAACAGATAAAAGAGCGTGCTGCAGAACAAATGGATCTTAAACATTCTTCAGACCAGTTCTCAAAGGAGAGGGAAAGAGTGTGGTAAATACTAATGAAATGATTAGACTGTGATCAGTAAATCTTAGAGTAATCAGAAAGTACTCTCTCCCCTTTCATGTTCAGGTGGGAAAACGCTTCCCACCATGACGGGTACTTACCTCTCTTAGCCCACCAGCAGTTCTAAGAATATTGGATGACATTTCAATTGAATGGCTATGACTATATCCAGGATCTAGCAGTATGCGACATGAAGAGTCTGAGGTTCTGCTTACCCAACACATTTCCTTTGCCTTTCATTCGTGTTATTGTTCTCTTCTTAATATTGATGGTCCTACATGTAGCCTTGCAGGACACAGGAGGGTGGTTGTCAAATGAATTCAGCCTTGTGGTAATTCTTCTCTTGGATGATAATATTGAAACTCTCCCTATGCCTGAAGAAAGTAAATTTGTGCAAATTCTGGAAGGAGACAGAATTTCACCTTCCACTATAAGAATTGAAAAAGAAATGAAAAGGTGTTATTCTTTGGTGCCCCTGCATCAAAAGCCCTCTACACAAATCTCATTTAAAGTTTATTTGAGAAAGAACTAGCAGAAAATGTAAAGGGAGTTCAGAATAGGATTTCTTATAGATTTTTGATTTGTGAATACTTCTGGTCTGAGAAAATTTTATATAATCCCAGATATATAAGTATATAGCATAGGTATACAAATCAATCAAGTAGGGACAATAAATTACAAATCAATGTATTTCAACACACATGCACACATATATTTGCCATTTATTAAAGATTAATTAAATTTGCATAATAAATAGATTGCTATTCATTTTTATAGAATTATACCCCTGGATGAATAGTTGATGCAGGACAAACCATCTCTAATGTTTCTCTGTGTTGATTGACATAGCAACTTGATGATCATCACTGTGGAGACTCTCACTTCAGATCATCACATAGCATAGAGTGGCAGAAGGATGTTTTGTGCCCTTTCAGGAATTATGAAAAAATGTTTCCTTCTCCCAAACCAAAATTCATTTAATTTCCTTTAACAAAAAACAAGTCTGCAAGTCACATGGCACTTTTTAAAATCAGACACTAAGACCCAAAGATAAAATGCATTGACTCTTACATCCTGAAAAATGACAATAAGAAAATATTTTAGCCCTTTTCTGTAACTAGCACAGTATATTTCTATAAGAGAAGACACTTTTATACATAGAATAAAAACCCCGCATTTCAAACACATATGCAAATGCCAGCAGCAAACCAGGGGACCCCCGTTGAAGGAATCAGAGAAAGGACAGGAAGAGCTTGAAGGGGCTTGAGACCCCATAAGAACAACAATGCCAAGCAACCAGAGCTTCCAGGGACTAAGCCACTACCCAAAGACTATACATGGACTGACCTTGTGTTCCAACTGCATAGGTAGCAGTGAATAGCCTAGTAAGGGCACCAGTGGAAGGGGAAGCCCTTGATCCTGCCAAGGCTGGACCCTCAGTGAACGGGTTTCTTGAGGGGAGGGTGGTAATAGGGGAAGGTTTGGGAGGGGAACACCCATATAGAAGCAGAAGGGGAGGGGTTAGGGGGAATGTTGGCCTGGAAACCAGGAAAGGGAATAACATTTGAAATGTAAATAAGAAACACCCAATTTAATAAAGATTGGGAAAAAAACCCTGCATTTCATAGTATACTGAGACATGCTAGCCTGACTCCATGACAGGCTTCAAATTGGCAGTTTAGGAGCCAAGGACTAAATTTCTGTTTTCAAGAACTGGGAAAGTCCAGAAAGTCCAGCTCCTGCCACCTGGCCTGAGATAAGGGAAATGAGTCAGATGCCGTTTCCAGACTTCTTCAGCAACAATTTCCAGACTTCCTCAACAATAGTTTCCAGGCCCCAATGCCCTAGCAATGGTTCTGGAATGTTCCTAGAGATAGAGCCAACAGATTAAGATAGAGGTCACCTACTGCTCCCTATGATTCTCCTAATGTGCTTCAAATCAGGCCTGCAAGCTCAATGGGGCATCTCAACTTTGCAAGATGGTAGACCCCAGCATGCTTGATTTCGGCAGAATAAAACACTCTTTGCTTTTGCATACTATTTGAGTCCAAGGTATCATTCTTCTGCAAATCACGGGCACCTATAATCCAATACTTTTAGCAGAGGTTTAAAACAGGTTTGGTAGTATTTCGGCATGATGACATGCATCAGTGTAAAATATATGGTGTGTTCAGAGCCAAGACCACAGAGATGTCATGTGACACATAGCCACTGCAGCAAATACCTCCCATTAAATACCTGCTGAAGTTTGAATTAAATTTTTGTTGTTGTTGTTGTTGTTGCTCAACATTCACAAATCTTTTACTTTGCCAAGGTTTTGTGATTCCACCACACTCAGTTACCCAGGATAGGTTCATGACCTACAGCTAAAGAAGTTATGTTCACACCAGTGGTAGGATTTCATTCCAGATCTGCATAAAAAGACAGGAAGATTGCAATAAGTTGAGAACAACATGATCCAAATGCTGACTTTCAAGCCTTCTAGGGCTACACAGAAAAACTCTGACCCAATATACGGAGGCACACATGCACACAAGCAGGGACACGTATGCCAAGATGCATGTATGTAGAGAAGGAGAGAATCGGAGGGGGTATGATCTGAAGAGCAATTTTCAGCATTTTGTTTTAGAAATGCAATGTGTCCCTGGCATCCTACCACGTGGCTATAGCATTAAAACCACTACTTTAGCCCCACTAACATAGTACGTGTCACTTTTACACCAAATATTATAAGAACTTTCCACAACAATAGTTTGAATTTCGTTATTCTAGGGTGCAATCTTCAGGTTTATTCCTTGGGAATCATTGAAGAGCTTGGAAACACAAAATTCGGGGATCCTCTTAAGGGCACTGAACCTGAACCACTTGGAGAATTACAGCAACTATGTTTTTACAAGCTCAGGAGTGGTTCCATTGTTCTCCTAAATTTAGGAATCATAGTCTCTGGCAGCAATTTTCAAACATTACCCTTGTATCAAATGTTTTAGAGGCATTGTTAAATTGTATCTCCATAACTTCTGCTAGCCTGGGTGGGAGTCAAGAATGTGCTTATCTAAGGCCTAAAGGAGATGTTGACATTCTATTTTGGAGGTCTATCTCTAGACTGATCTTTCCAGTGCTGGTCCTGGTGATCTTGTACAGCATCCCAACTGCCTATTTATTGTCTAGCAATAACATCCTAAAGTTGCTTAACTCTACATGAGTTTGCCTATAATTTTACCAGTGTTCTCTTGCTTTTCATTCATTTTGTTTCTTCATATAGTTTTCTATTCCTGGCAGTTACATGAACACATGGTTTGCAAAGTCGGAGTTGACAGATATCAAGAAAAACGGCAGCCTATGTTTCCCCCCTGATATGTTTCTTGTTTTTTTGTGGCATCCATGTTTTGCTTTTCCACTTGGTATTTTGGTCCATACCACTCAAGGAAATTACCAGCATTTCTTCATCTGCTAGTTCCAACAATATTGCCTCTCTGCTGTGGAGATGAAGAATGAGCTGAGTTTCATGGTTCTGCTCTACAGCACAGCGAAGATACTTCCTGTTTCTAGAGCGTCCCAATGTATTGATATCCTATTTTATGTAAGTAAATAGCAGTTGTTTGTGACTAAGAAAATGTTATTCAGATATGTTATAGGAAGTAACCAGTTTTCCCTTGACCAGTCTTTCTTATATAGACTCATAGGAGCCCAACTTGCTTTGCCCAGGTTCTGAGCACTTACTTCGAAACTCCGGCTCATTTGTGTCAAATTTGTCTTAACTGGACCTCACCTGGAGTAATTCTTAAACTTTTCTTTTCTTGGAGCAGACATTTCTGTAATATTGTCTCTAGTTCAGAATGGTCTCTTCTTTGTACCAACATACCCTATATTCCTGGGCTCTGCTTCATGGACGTTTGGCACTTAGCTTTGTTTCTATTTGTGTTAAAGTTCTTGTTTCCTATATATCTCTTTCTTTTTTGAATCATCATTTATTTTTGAAATATATTCAAAGGATGAGCATTTCTTGGAGAATTATTGATTATCCAATAACTCCTTTAGTTCCCTGCCAATTTGTGAACTTGCTCCATGCAGAAATAGTTTTCTTGGAGCACTTCAGTTATTTATTTATTTATTTATTTATTTATTTATTTATTTATTGTTCATGTGAATCTTGTTTGAGCTGTTCTGATTCTGATCCTTGCATGCCAGCATTATTTCTTTATTCTAACATGTGCCATAGTTTGGTAAAGTAAGTGGGAGATTTTTACTTATTTTCAAATTTATTTTTCATTGTTGGAACTGGACTCCCCATCTCTTGGTTGCTAGTGGGTTTTTCCCCCAATGGTATCTGTTGCAAAAAGAAATTTCTTTAATAGAAGGTGAGGACTACACTTACCTCTAGAGACAAGAAAAAATAGATTTATAAAAGTCCATATTGCCTTCCATAGCGGCTGAGCTAGCTTGTAATCCCAGCAGTTTTGTTTAAGAGTTCCCATTTGTCCACTATCATCTTCTTTGCTCTCTCTCTCTCTCTCTCTCTCTCTCTCTCTCTCTCTCTCTCTCTCTCTGTGTCTGTGTGTGTCTGTGTGTCTCTTCCTTTTTAATGACTGCCATGATGACTGTGGTATCGGTGAATGGTATAAAATAATGGATTTCATTGTAACGTTTTCATATATTTGTATTCTATATGATCAAGTTTACTCCATTACTTGCATTGTTCCCTCCCCACCTGCACTTGCCTCCTTTCTTCTCAAATAGTCAAAAGAAAACTTTCAATGAGAATTTCCATATTATCAAGTCAAGGTTTACTGAGGCAATTTTTTTTGCTACTTTCCTTTATCTATTTGTAAAATCTCTTCTCAGAACTTCTATTTATCGACATATCTCCCTAATTTTATTTTAATACATTATTTTTCATCTCTTTTTTCTTCCTCTGATGAACTATTTTTACATTTCAATTTAAAGTTATATTCTCCTTGTAGGAAATATTTCCCAGAACTTGCTAATTTTTGCTATTTTAAAACTTATTTTAGGGGTTGGGGATTTAGCTCGGTGGTAGAGCGCTTGCCTAGGAAGTGCAAGGCCCTGGGTTCGATCCCCAGCTCCGAAAAAAAGAACCAAAAAAAAAAAAAACTTATTTTAATGTTTTCCTTATATGTCAAAGGTTTTCTGAGCTGTGTGCTGAGTCATTCGTCTGTTTGTCTAGCTGAGGTAGATAGTCCTGTGGGCGTGCGCCTTTTATTAGATCTGGACTTCTCAAGCTGAAGTATTTGGGAATACTATACCTCAGCACCTTTAGATCTCCGCTCTAAGTCAATTGCATTCCCAGAGGAAACAGCTTTCATTTTCCTGCCTAGAAGTCCTCCGATTGAATACTAATTTGCTAGGTCCTAGTGGCTGTCTCAGTATTCAGTTTATGAATTTTAAGGTAATCTTGCTTTTCTCTTCCCCAACTGTCTCTAATGTTGCTTAAGGTAGAGACCTTACAAGTTTCCCTCTGTGGAAAAGAAACCTTCTAGCTTCCGTGGTACAGGAGAAATTGTCGGAGGTTATCGGAGGGACCAAAGGCTCCCTGCCACTTAGCTCCACTTTTCAGTTTGCGCCCATATTCAGGAATGGGTTTTGTCAGCTGCTTAACCGTTTGAGAGATCTGTAGCATGAGCTCTTTTGCTTGCCGGTCTCCTGTTTGCAGGCTCACTATGGTGCTTTACTTGGGTCTCTCTGTAAGCCCGGGAAGTGTGTGGATCCCAGCTGGGGCGGCATGCATTCTTCTTGGCTTTTTGTTATTGGTCTTTCTTTTTTTTAGCCTGATAAGATTTTCTTGTTTTTCTGTGTTTACCCTCTTTCTGTTTTAGAATGTTTCTGATGGGATTAGAGGTAAAGGAATTTGTTCAGGCAAATATGTTCCATCCGTGATCTTCAAGTGATGAACTTGCTATTTTCTAAGTTTTATGATTGGTACTCCCTGTCAGAGAACCAGTTCTCAACCACTCGCACGTTTCACTGCTTAAATCAGCTGGAGCTTATTGTCATGGTTGGCAGGAAAAATGGTTAAATGCAGATTCTTCGTACTTATAAATAAGCCCCATTATTTTACATATGTAATATATTCATTGTAAACTGCAATAGCTTACATGTTGCTTGCTCTGCAGAGTTAATTAATTCTGTTTATTAAAGTTAACTGTTAAAGTCTTTCAAGAAACAGTTTATAGGAGTGTTTTAATGTCATTTTTTTGTGCGTGATAAAATAAACTGACACAAAAGCAACTTAGGTGACAAAACGGCTTATTTAAGATTAAAATTCCAGGGGGTTGGGGATTTAGCTCAGTGGTAGAGTGCTTGCCTAGCAGACACAAGGCCCTGGGTTTGGTCCCCAGCTCTGAAAAAAAAAAAAAAAAAAGATTAAAATTCCAGGATATAGTGCATCGTTGTGAGGAAATCAAAGAAGGAATTTGAAGTTCATGGCTTTAATCATTCACCCCCCAACCACCGGGCATGAATTTCAAACACAGACTGCAGACAAATACACACACACACACATACACACACACACACACAGAGAGAGAGAGAGAGAGAGAGAGAGAGAGAGAGAGAGTTAGAAAAAGAAATTAATTCATGTTCACATGTTTGCTTATTTTTAACTTGATTTGTTTATTTAAATAAGGATGAATTATTTTTATTTTATGTATATGAGTGTTTTGCATGAATGTATATAAGTGTATCATGTGCACGTAGTACCTACAGAAGACTTTGGTTATCCTTGAATTAGAATTACAGAAACATTCAACATCCTTAGTCATCAGGAAAATGCTGAAAGTCCACTTCACACCAATCAGAATGACTAAGATCAAAAACTCAGGTGAAAAAAGATGCTGGTGAGGATGTGGAGAAAAAGAAACACTCCTCCATTGTTGGTGGGATTGCAAGCTGGTACAACCGCTCTGGAAATCAGTGTGGACGTTCCTCAGAAAATGGGACATAGTACTACCTGAGGACCCAGCTATACCATTCCTGGACATGTATTCAAAAGATGAGCCTACATATAACAGGGACACATGTTCCTCTATGTTCATAGCAGCCATATTTATAATAGCCAGAAGCTGGAAAAGAACCCAGATACCACTTCAACAGAGGAATGGATACAGAAAGTGTGGTACATTTACACAATGGAGTATTTCTCAGCTATTTAAAACAACTTCATGAAATTCATAGGCAAATGGATGGAACTAGGAAATATCATCCTGAGTGAGATAACCAAATCACAAAAAACTCACATGGTATGCACTCACTGATAAGTGAATATTAGCTTAAAAGATTACCCTAGATACAATCCACAGGCCACATGAAGCTCAAGGAGAAGGATGACCAAAATGCGGATGCTTCAGCCTTCTTAGAAGGGGAAACACAAATATTCACAGGAGGAGATATGGAGACAAAGTTTGGAGCAGAGACTGAAGGAATGGCCATTCAGAGCCTGCCCCACCTGGGGATCCAGCCCATATCAAACCAGACACACCAAACCCAATAGAAGAAAAACTAGGGAAGCTCTGTGCCAAACATGTGCATGCTGATAGGTGCCTGATCAAGAATAGGGATCTCATAAACCAGAGCATGACAAATGCAAAGGAGGCCAATGGTCACACAAAACGGCAACCAACAGAACTGGGAGAACAGGATCCTAAATGAAGAGTTAGAGAAAATATTGAACTCAAAAAGGAGCTGAAGGGGTTGAGCAACCCCATAAGAACACAGCTGAGGAATGCGCAACCAACCAAAGAAATGTTCAACATCCCAGGGACTCAAAACACCATCCAAAGAATGGCTACATCAAAAACAGAGACCAAATGCTCCAACTGCATATGTCCATTGAGAATGGCCTTGTTCAGCATCAGAAAATGGGAGGAGGATCCAGCTATACCTTGGTCTTGCCAAGGCTAGGTGCCCCAGTGTAGCGGAATGTCAGGGTGGGGAGGTGGGAAGGAGTGGGTGGGTTGAGGAACACCCTCATAGAATGAGGGAGAGGGGAAATGAGGTAGGGGGTTTCTGGATGAGAAACCGGGAAAGGGGATAACATTTGAAATGTAAATAGAAAAATAGCCAATAAAAATAAAGAATTACAGGAAAATGTAAGCTTCCATGTGAGTTTTGGGAACTGAACTTGGGTCATTTGCAAAAGCATCAGGTGTTTATGCCCTGCCTATGGAATGGTGCCACCTACAATTGCACTGCTTCAATGTATGTGGACACATGCACATAATGTCCTAATAGGGAATTTAACAGCTTCTGATATAAGTGTGAGAATATAGAATTGCATAACCTTCCATTCTTGGACACGTTGAAGGTCTTAAGTCTCTAATTAAGCTTTTTGAAAGGGAAAGTAAATTACTAGGTAAGAAAAGAAGCATCCATTTTTAAATTTCTTCCAGAAGAATGTATTAGTTCAGAATCTTTAAGTAGTAGCTCACAAAAATTAGACTTATACTCATTTGAGTAAAACAAGAAACTTTATGAATAGATCTAAGTAGAAAGTCGATATGCAATGTTGGCCTCAAGAGAAGGGATTCACTGATGTCGTGTTAACTTTTCTCTATCTCTGAAATCTATTTATTTTTATTTTTTAGGATTAATGACATTCTTCTTAGTAGCAATTCCCATTTTTCGTTGTCCAACATAAAAGGAAGATGAACTCTGACCCAAAGGGCTTATCAAAGCACTTCTGCTCCCAGTGGGCCCTGGCAATACACATGCCTATCAAAGCAGCATTTACTCTCCTGAAGGATGCCTCATGTTCTGATTGTATAAGAGCCAGGTCTCAGTCTGTCTCCATGGGAGAAGCATGATCCGTTCTACTTAAAATGTATATGAATTAGGGAGAGAAAGTTTATTTCATGAGAAATGAACTTTTTAATCAAATAGGAAAATGGGTCCATAACAAATAAAAAATTAGAGGAAAATGTAAATTTGTGGTTTTGGGAACTGAACTTGGGTCCTTTCAAAAAGCATTGTTTATGCCTCAGCCATGAATCTTTTACTTCACCTGTTCAATGTTCCAGGACGATTTGTCATAAATATTCAACAGCTTCATATCATCAGCTCCACTCATTTCTTGGACCTGGTTTTCATTTTCTAATTAAGCTCTACCAAAGGGTGATTCATTATAAAAAAGAAGCATCCATTTTAAATTTCTTCCTGAAATTGTTCCTTTAAGTAGTATAAAAAATCTTAAACTCTTTGAAAATTCAAGAAATCATACTGTAAAGATCTAAGTAGAAGTTATATGCAAATGTTGGTTTACAGGTGAGTAAAAATCTCTGAAACCCAATTTTTATGTTTTTAGAAATGACATTCTTCTTAGTAACTTGAGAGTCTAAAAAAAAAGATGAACTGAAGAGCTTGAAGGGGCTTCTGACCCCATATGTACAACAATGCCTAAGCAAAGCAGAGCTTCCAGGGACCTCAAGTTCTATTGTAAAGACTATACATGGACTGACCCATGGACTCTGACCTCATAGGTAGTTTAATGAATATCCCTTTTTAATAAGAATGGGTCCACCAAATAGTGGAAGGGAAGCCCTTTCCTTTGTTATTTCCAAGTTGAACCCCCAGTCATGAACTTTTCTGTCACCTGGGGGAGGGCAAATGGGGGTTAGGGTGGGGCAGAGGAATTTTCACCCCCACTAAGGAAGGGGGAGGAAGGGATGTTTAGTCCGGAAACCATCTTTAAAGGGAATCAACTCTTGTGCAATGTACATAAAAGAAATACCCAAGTGATAAAAAAAAAAAAAAAGAAAAGAACTGTTCTTCTTTTCCATTTTAACATTCTAGAATGCAGTTGTAAAGCCAAGTACATGGATGCTTTCCTCTTGCTACCGCTGAGCTACTGTAGAGCGCCAGGCTTGAGGCTGTTCTTGGCCATTAGCTGGTTCCGTCTGCAGGGACCCTCATTTTATCACAGCTCTCAGTTTTTACTCCCACGTTATCTTACCCATGGCTGGGTATTTGTGTTCCAAGCTCAACACAGAATCCTGTAGAGTTTCGCTGTCTGGGTGATTTTCATAGATATTTAAGCCTTTCTCTTGCTTGAATGAAACTTCTATGAGTCTTCTCTGAATTTTCACAGGGAACATGGTCAAAGAGTCAATGTAGCACATGAACATGAGTAACGATTATCAAATCTTACTTCTAACATTGAAAGTCCAACTGTTCCTTCTGTTTACTAGAACAGTAATAGTCACCTGGATGAGATTTCCTAAGAAGCTAATGCATGTGAGATAAACAGTGCTTCTAATCCTGTTTAGTCTGTAAAATAAATGGGAAAGAATGTTCCCGCTATTATTGTGTAATTTTTTTTAGTATCTACATGCTGTGTTTTAGAAACAAAATGTCAACTTGCCAAATGAGAATGGCCTCTGGACTTGTGGTAAGCTGCATTCCCCCTCTCTGTTGCCTTCTCAGCCATGCCCAACTATGCTTGCTGGTAAAATCTTTATGTCTTTCCAAGAAGTCACTTAATCATCTCTTTTTCATGAGTAAATGTTTTCTCCCATTGCTGTCTTCTTTAAAAAACATTGCTTCCTCTCCCTACATTGTAGTAATTCTAAGAATTCTAAGGACAATATGATCAGATGTTTGAGATAATAAAATAATAGTAGACTTGCTGTCCTCATTCCTTCTTCCCAGTGTCTTAGGAGATGGATGGGTGATGCTGCTGTTTTTCCCCGTTGTATAAATGGAGAATGCTATGCCCAGAGCAAAGCAGTAACTTTCCAAGTAGTCCCTGCTGCCTGATTGACATCTGAAGGCACTATACTGTGTTATACACTATCATCCTGTAAGCTCCTTGAAAAGTACATTTAGTTCTTCCTAGAACCAGCTTTGCTCCTCAGTGCTTAAATCCTAGCCTTATTTCTCAATTTTAAAGTAATTTGCTTCCCTTAGGAACTATTAGTTATGTCAGAGGCACGATTTTACACATTTTAAAGACTTTTGTCTTTAAAGATGTTGCCTGTGACATTATGAATCCATTGATAATTCTTAGTTGAATTTTTAACAATATGGTTCACAAAATTACAATTCCTTGATTGTCCTCTTTCAGTGCTATTTATTCATTGTCAATTTAACTATGTGAAAGGGGATTTTTATATTTATTTATAACAGTGGTAATTTTATTTCAATAGTTTTTCATTTGCTACAATATTTACATGATTCTCATATTTCTCTATATTTGCTCAACAGCCCTTAAAGCAGGATTTGGGTAATTTAGACAAGCCCACTTGATATTTTGATCCCTTTTTAATCATTTACTCCCATTCCAGAAAGTTCCTCTATATAATGATGAACCGATACTGTGGGGCAAGTGGACTGCCACCAGGCAGAACTGGTAAGGTTGAGCAGGTTCAAAACTCAGGGAATTCTTAGAATTGAGAAAGGCAGGCACGGAACTGGTTCTCTGATAAGCTCTACTTGTCCTGGAATATACAACTATGACACTACACTGAGAGGAACATGACAATTAATCACATAGCATAAAAACCTGGAGTTCTCCATATTAATGAAATGCAGGTCTGGAGTGTTCAGCCAACGAGCTTCCTTTCCTGCAAAAAGTAATCCCTGGTTCACCCTGAGTAAGATGTATGCATTCACATCTACCATTAAATAAAGCAGTTTGCACAAGCAAGGGCTGTCTCTTTCATCAAGGATCACCAAGAGGGGAGGCCTTTTTAGTAAAGAGCTCGACTAAATGTCTTGGAGAAGGCTTTCTATCTTCAAGCTCCTCCATACTCTCAGCATTCACTCAGAACCAAACTATTTACATACATTCTGTTTCATGTACTCTATAGTAAAAGCACTTCCAGAACCTCCTTAGCATGCATTTATAATATAGTCTCAAAATCAGATATGTCAACTTTCCTGCTCTGACTTGTATGTCATATAAGTCTTCTACTCACCCACTACAGCCCTTTATCTGCCAGACAGAAGAGTATTAAACTGGAGCTAATCACATGTTCAGAAGGACTAGGGACAGCCTCCACATGCTGCCTACGTATCCATTACTCCTCTCTTGCTCCATTTTACTTGAACGTTCTTCTATGACATGCCAGAGGAGCTTTGTTTTGTGATGACGGCCATGATTAAAATGCTGATGGGAAAAGACATTCTTATAAACCCAGATCTACATGTGGGTCCTAGCCAGAGTGAGTAAAACAGTCTTGCCCCATCCCCCCATCCCCACTTTGTTGTCACCAGCACTATTGTTCTCAGCCTTCTAACTTTTATTTTAAAAACAGTTATGTCAGGGTCTATCCCTACCTTTCTCCAGGTAGGTGAAAATGTATCTGAGGACTGAAGTGTTACCAGCCATCATTTCATTCCATTTGGTCCCTGTCTTCCTATAAATGCCCTGTGTTTAAAACAGCATAGTTACAGAAGATAGATCACCAAAACCTATTTCTGGAGAATGACATCCCTGACATCTGGGACTGGGAAATTTCTTTTGGAGGCAGCCTGCTATCTGCTCTAGAGTGAGTAGTAGCTTGGCCTTTACACACTGCCTGCGCATGCCATTCCCTTTTCAAAGTTCTGACAACCAAAAAGAAATTTTAATTAGTGCCAGCTGAGATGCAATAACAAAACCACCCACATCAGGTATGCCAGCTTGGAAAGAGAGGCTCATGGATCAAGGGACATTTATACCATACACAAATATCTGCCAAGATACTCAACCTTTCTGGTCCTGATTCCTTTCAAAACTTATAGGCCGATCCTCTCACCAGTACAGATGCCGAGGGATGTACCACCCATCTCTTGCTGTATCTTTCACGGCTCCGCATCTTAGTAACAAACAGGAGTTCAGTCTAGACAACTGCCAATTCGCTTTGACATTTAGTTTTTAACCATATCAATGGTCATTTCCTAGTCCTAGCTTCCTCACTTTTAGGTAAATCTCCAACTTGCCTCAGCATAGTCACAAAGATATGACACTTATGAGCGCTTCTACACATTGATTTAGCATTCTCTATGACATTTTTCACCAGGAAAGTTAAGGTGTAAGTCTTTTCTGAACCTGTTACCTATTCCCTCTGCCCATATATTGGTTAAAAGTAAAAATTCTCAAGGGATGTTTGTACAGACAGAATATTGTCTGTCTAGGTGTAGTGATGCCAGCATGCAAGGTTTGCAAGAGGCCAAGTGAGGTTAAGAGACTTTTAACTTCAAGACCTCAAAACAACCTTGGACAACAAAGTGATTCTGTGTCTCTTGCCCTATGTCTCCAAAAGGCACAAGGACTTTTCAACACAGCATTTGGATCTGGCAATAATCATTGACTATGAAACCTTAACATACTGCATTTTTCACAAGTATTTGTTTTTATTCTAACAACCCATTCTCTTAGGTTTCTGGTGAACATTGACCTTTTATTAATTCTATTTATTAGCCACATACACAACTGTGGTAATTAGTGTTCTCCTATTGTGAAGAGACACCATGATCAAGGCAACACTTTTAATTGGAGCTCACTTACAGTCTTGGAGTGTTATGATCAACATGTCAGGTCTTGACAGGTGTAATATTGTTGCGGCAGCTGAGAGTATTCTATGCTAATCTTCAGGCACTAGGGAGGGAGAAGTTTCACAGGCTTTTGGAATCTCAAATCTACATATAATACCACATTTCCTCCAGTAAATCCATACCTACTCCAACAAGGCCATACCACCTAATCATTCAAAAATTGTTCCACTCTCTGGTGACTAAGCATTTACATACATGAGCTGATGGGGCTATTGTCATTCAAAACACCACAGCATCCATATCTCATATTTCTATCTATCTAGGCACCTGTTATTGTCTTCATCTACTTACTATTTGATGTCTAGCATTAAGTGCTCTCTGAATGAAAGAAAGAACAGTATAAGAGTGAACCACTGATATTGATATTATGAGAATCAAAATTCTTTCTTGTGTTTCCATTGTAAGAAAACTTCACTAAATTCATTAATCAACCAAAACCAGACAACTTATAAAGTGAAGGAAAGTATTTTATCAACTATACATTAAGGAATTAAGATCCAACATAAATAAATAATTCAAATGATTTAACAAGAAGAACATAATGAACTTATTTCCTCCCTAGATCTGTGAATTTTAACTAGGAAATAATACCATAAAAAAGAGTTTATATTCAATTCCCATTTTGCCTATTTCTCTCTTTCTTCCTACCTGACTCTTTGGCAACCTGGACTATGGTTTTCTATCTTCATAGTTTAACCTTTTTCAGGTTGTAGCAGGGTGAAAACAGCAAGCCCTGAAGGCTTTTCTTGTGGCTTCTTTTAGTTAGCATGATAGATAACATTTATCCACTTTCTGCGACTTCATAGCTTGATGGCATAGGCTTTTTAATCATCTCACCTCCCAAGGAACATTTTGTTCAACCCTCAAATGCAGGCAGGAGTTTCATCATTGAGGGAAGATTTTCCATACACCCTATGCTGGCTTGAACTTCTCATTTCTCTCACTTCTACTTCCTGAGTGATGTGATCACAAATGTGTGATATCATGGCCACCAACATTTGGCCTTATGAATGAAGCTGCCACTAATGCCATGTGCAGGCTTCTCAGTGAGTATAAATTTTCTAACCACAAGGACCACAATTTCCTGACCACGGTTTAGTTGTAGAAATTGCCGAACTGTCTTCCAACATGGCCAAGCCTAGGGACAACTTCCTTCTCTTCTCAGTCTTTGCTGTAAGGAATCACCAAGATCGAGGATTTTACTTAGTTTAGTGACTGTACAGTGTCTTTTTCAGTGTTTTGCTCATTGTTAATGTTGGTTCTGTTTATCTTATTCCATGTACTCTAAGGAACATTAAGGTTTCACTTTGAGATGTGTACTTGAAGTGCTGTGCCTGCAGCACATAGACGCATACCTGCTAACAAGTAGGCATTATTCTCAGTTCAGTGCTAGGATGAAGAATGCACAAAGTCAACTTCCTTCTCAAACCTGAGATTGTTTCACAGTGAAAGAATTCACACTAAAGAAGAAGTCATCTTTCCCTTTTCTTTTTGAGTGTCATGGCTGTTTAGCATGGAAGATTGAAGAGCTCATGTGATAGAGTTGAAAATATTGGTTAAGAAGAGATGAATTATTCCACCTGAATATAGTGGCACCCTGAATATAATGTGTGAAATATGCAATACTGATATGCACTCATACATAGGTGGACATTTGAAATTTTAGTTCTGTTATATTTTTAAAATGTTTTGAATATAATATTTTATTTTTGCTTAATATGATGCTTCCTGTCTGCATCCATTATTTTCCAGGAAACATACCTTTATTTTTTATAAGTGGATAAAACTCCATATTGTTTCCATATGTAAATGTGTATTCACATATGTGAATTCATGCACATATGTGTATTCATGCACATGTATACTTACACACACACACACACACACACACACACACACACATTTTCTTTATCCACTCACTCACTTATTGTGGACCTCCTAGAATGGTTCCACAGTTGACTCTTTGAATAATACTGCAGTAATCATGGATGTACTAGTGTTTCTAGGGAATATTGACTTAGATTTTTCCAGGCATATATCCAGAGGTTATATAACTGTCTCATATAGTACACACACTGTTCTCTTTCTTGAGAAAATTCCATAATAATTTCCATAGAAGCTAAATTAATTAAAAAATTCAGGAGGGAATATGAATTGCCTTATCCTTATACCTACACGAGCATATGTTATTTGTTTTGTTTTTCCTACCTTAAAATAACATTTCTATTGACCCTTTGAAACTTTCATAAATACATTATTTTATACAATACAATTATAAATAGAACATATTTATGTAAACCTCCCCAACTATATACCGAGACCTCCTCTAATGCATTTCTCTTCTAACTCAATGCTCTTGTTTATATGTTTTTTTTTTTAAGCCGTTAAGTTCAATTATAATGTCCTCTGCAAAAATGTTTGTGGGTTATCCACTGTGCTCTGGGAAAGTTATTGGTAGGCAACTTAAAAACAAGCAGACAAATAAACAAAACCCCTGAAAAATAAAACTAACACCACCAAGAACAAAATTTAACTCCCCCCTGCAGACGTTAGCAACTACTAAAGGTGCTTCAGCTAGGGTTAAGTCTCATGTAATTACTCTTCCATATATGCTGAATTTCTCACTTGCTTGATCCTGTACTGGTGAGGTAGCACCTAATCACTGCTGGTATGTTTCAAATGAGGCAACAGTCAAGTCTGGTCCACAAGACCTTGTTTCACAACACTTTTCTTCATGTTCTGTTTTTTATATCCTTTCTGCCTGTTCTTCAATATTTCCTAAACCTTGGGGAATAGGATGAGAATGATATAGTAGCTAATATTTAGCTGAACTCTCACAGTAACATATTTTCACATTTGATTAGTTATTTTTTTTTTTGGAGCTGAGGACCGAACCCAGGGCCTTGAGCTTGCTAGGCAAGCGCTCTACCACTGAGCTAAATCCCCAACCCCTTGATTAGTTATTTATTAATTAATAGTGATCTACTAAAACAGGAAGATTCTCTAACCCAGCACAAATCTATGAATATAAACATAAATGTTTAGAAGGCAGTTTGTCAACAGGAACATTTAGAGAAAAAATTTTCAGTCAGGTCTCCCATAGGCCCCATGATATCTAAAGCCAATTTATTATTGGTAATGTTACTGCTATTGCTTTATTTTGTTTGTCCTTTTGCTCTTTTTGTTTCCTGTGTTTGATGTGCACTGAATAATTTTTCTCCTATACAACGGGTCTCAAATATAATCAAGAGAACAATCAATCCCACAACAATCAAACGATCTCCCACAAACAATCTTATGATGATCTCATTAGTAGGCACATTTTGCCTTTTTGATTTGTACTATAGCCTACACAGTTCTGCACCAGGTAATTATTGTCCTTTCTCTACTTGAAGCTTACATAGAATCTTCCAAACCTTGAAAACTAACAGGAAGATTTTTTTTGTCAGTTTAAGGTTGATGTCTCTGTGTACTACAACCAAACCATGCTGTATCTTCATCAAAGGTGTCCTCTTATTTATTTATAGTTGTCAACTAATTGGAGTAGCAATAATCTGTGAGGTTTCAGGCACCTGCATAAGGTATTCTTTTCTTGGTATTTGGATTTTTATATAGCAGCCATATCTTCTGGAAACAGTATCATTCACAGGTTATGAAAGCTCTGTTAAGATCTTTTTTAAATTATAATTTAAATTAGCTTATAAGACACTGAATGCTCGTAAGGGTTCTTCATGCATCTTTAGTTTGGGTTAACCTGCTTTTTTTTTTTTTTTTTTGGTTCTTTTTTTTGGAGCGAACCCAGGGCCTTGCTTCCTAGGCAAGCGCTCTACCACTGAGCTAAATCCCCAACCCCTTCCTGCTTTTTACCTTCCTCATTCATGTTTTTCCCTTCCCATGTCCTTTCTTAAACTTTTAGTATTCAATATCTTCCCCAACCTTGTGCTTTTACATACACTGATTTCCCCTATCCTCTTTTCTCATGTTTTTACTTAAATCCAAGACCATCGGTTTCCAAATATCTTTTTCACCCACAGTTCATTTTGATGAGGGCTTCTCCTATTTCTATAGCTCCCTCCCTATTTCTATCACCACACTACTTGCTAGAACTATCCTGCCTCCTTTTTCCTCCTCTCTACTTTAATTTTAATTTCCTACCTTTTCATTCTATAAACTCATCCCCCCTAATGATCTGTCTCTAATTTCCTGACTTCCACACACATTCGATGTTTACACATAAAACAACAAATTTGGAGCTAGGACTACCTTTTCTGTCATTTTGACTTTTTAAGTTTACATCATTCAGGATCTTTTTTGTATGTTTTAGAAAATATTACTTTTGTCAGATACAGAGCTGGTGAAGATTTCACCCCTTCTGTCAATTATCTCTTCACCCAATTGACAGTTTTAGTATTGTTTTCAACTATGGTCCTTTACTTTTTAAATAAGTCGCTTTGACTGCTATATTTTTCTTGGTATATGAACTTTTACCCACTGTATTTACAAACTTTTGAGATTGATAGCATGACAGACTATTTTAAGACATTGGGTTCAGATTCCATAGAAGAACCATGTTGGGCAATGAAAAGTCATATGGCCTTCGGCATCTGGAAATGAGAAAGTGATGGTGTGAGGCTGTCAGCATCTTCAAAGAAGATTGAAATGTCCTAGAGCGTTTATGCTTAACCAAATGAATTGTTAAGTAAAAGCAACAATTAGTTTGGAAAGGTCAACTTTTCCTTAAGGAATCTAACAAAGAGAAGACAGATAAAGAAATTGTGGCTTAGGATTTGTGGTGATCATAGGATCCATTTATTTGTAGGTAAGTATAGGTATGAGGATTGTGGGAAATAACTGTAAATGCTCCAAATGTGGTCCTGTGTTCTCACTCTTCCCCATTGGTGTCTGTGTTCCCCCATACATCAACTCAGGAAGGAAGGACAATGTCCAGGACAGGGATTTGAGTCTACATCTCCCTTCAGGGGAGAGTGGGTCCCCGGATCAGCAGAATCCTTGTTTGCTTGGGAGCAAGTGCCAAGTTCCAAAGTGTTGAGAGAAGAGAGAAGGCCTTCTTAGGGAGTCTTAATGTTATGGCTTATTTATGCAAAGGTCTTCCCCATGGCAATCTTTAATGAAGCAGCTCTCTGAGATGGTCTTAGCTTGTTCATATTTCTACACTGGGGTGCATATGAATGTATATGCTTTATTTGGGGTGAACCAGGTATTGTATAATTTTCAGGATGGACATGGGAATATCCAGGAATAGAAAGTCATTAGGTGAAAGTTAAGGCTACTGAGCTGCTTCATTAACATTGAGAGGCATTATATGTGATGTGCTATAGGATTGATTGGTTGTGGTCACCTTAAATGATGGTCATGATTACCTGCTCCAGAACAGGCATGGAGGTAGAGAGGGAATAGCCCTACTCCTGCCACCTCTGAGATTCTTAGCATTTGAGCAGGCTCTGCCTCACTAGTCCCATGCTCATCTAGTGGCATTTTTCACATGCCCTATATCAAACCACCACATGCAAAGCACTTTCCATATCATATTCATAAAATTTATCCTGAAGCTTGATGACAAGCTTTAGTGTGCCTTAGCTATGTCATTCCAGATAGTCACTAACCCAACATTACTCAGAACTCACTGTTATCTGCAGTGACTTAATCTTGCTGGGGACTCTGGAGAACTTCCATGACACATTCCCACATCATTCGCCAGACGAAAAAATAAGTAGAAAGAAAGGAAGAAAGAAAGAAAGAAAGAAAGAAAGAAAGAAAGAAAGAAAAAAAGAAAGGAAAGAAATGTCTAGTTTCTGCCCACTCTTTCAATCTCTGCAGTCTTTAACACCATGTCAAGCTGGTCCTTTCAATCCCCAGTTGCTTTCTCAGTGCTAAATGTTTAGTAAATTTGCAATAGCTACATCAATTCACACCACAGTTTGAGTGCATTTTTATATTATTTTTATTCATTTTTCTCTCAGTCACTCTCTCCCTGTCCATTCTCCATGTACAGGCACTCACATGCACACACACACACACACACACACACACACACACACACACAAACACACACAAATGCATGTGCACATGCACAGAAACCTTGATTTATGTTTTTAGTTAAATATCATTATTCCTCATTTCCTTTATATACTTACCTATATAGAAGCTTTAGGTAAAACCTAAATTTTTTTCAGCCATTAAACTATGTCATTCCAAGTGCTCTCATTTGATGGTTTTAATACCACTGAAAGATTAATTCTAACACTAACATTTGCAAAGCAAGCCATTAACTTGATTTATTATGAAACAGAAAACTTACTTAATTGGACCAGACACCCTGCTGTCAAGTAATTTGACAGTAATGATATTTTATCCCCAGTGACCGAGATTAACAATACCAATTTGCTAAGTAAATGCTTGTGTGAATATTGTCAATTAATAAATGAATGAATAACTTGACTAAATACAAAGAAGATTCTGACATCAGGACCTCTAAATTCAATTTGACCAAAGGGGTTACATTTCCAATATTGCATATGAAACAAACATTCTCCATCTGACAAAAGAATCAAAAGTTGAAACCAGACCATTCAATTTTATTATCTAAATGACTCTTTTTGAAGAAGCAATCCTCTTTCTATAATAGCTGTTGTAAAATTTTCAACTAAAGAGATATCCAAGATTATGATAATATTTTGGTTTGTTAAATTTCCCTTTATTTGTCTTATAAACATATGCAATCATTGAGCTAATTGTAGTCTTTCCTCTTTTGAAACATGGAAGTATGAAACAAATAAGAGGGTATAAAGTCTTAATTAGGCACTTAATTTTCATCGTATTTTGAAATTCAAAGTGAATTTTGAGTTTTATTTATACACTCATTCTTCCAAATTTTGTCATTTACAAAAGGGGAGCCTAAATGACAAGTATTGAAGGCAAATAGGGACTCATTTTCTTCAGATTGGAGGTTTAATTTCCCGTCCAATGATCCTGCACACACCCAATGCAGCTTGGTAATAGATAGGAGTTTGTCCTTTCACACGAGGAATTTCCTTCTTGCAAGTCTAAATAGAAATGAAACGACTCTACGTATTAGCCATTTAATATTTAATAAAGTAATTTTTTCTTATTTGGGTTGTGTTTGAGAAATGCATAATGAATAAAGTGACGAAGTGTTTTTATTTAAGATTTATTTATTTCATGTATGTGGGTACCCTGTCACTCTCTTCAGATGCATCAGAAGAGGGCATTACAGATGGTTGTGAGCCACCACGTGGCTGCTGGGAATCGAACTCAGGACCTCTGGAAGAGCAGTCAGTGACCTTAACCTCTGAGCCATCTCTCCAGCACATGTGTATTTCTTTTTTAAATCAGAAATACAGTAAGTCTTTAAAAGTTCAACAATGAATTACAAATGTACAGTCAGCCTGGATGTCCAGGTCATCACGTGGACAATCTAGGGGCTACTATGAGTCCTGGACTCACAAAAAAGTGTGTCCACCTAGGCCTAGGCTTTTCTGAATGGCTGCTAGAATGGAAGGGGTATGCGTTATGGAAAACACATTTGAGAGGTGAGTCACCCAAGGGTCAAAGTCCTATCTTGTACATCAGGTTGGAATTTAGTCATAGAGCCCTTGGTCATGAAAAACCAACCCCTTAGCCTACAGAGGTTTGCCAGACCTTTCTGTAGAGCAGAGCCCTCCTGGCCACCTGGAAAGAAACCTTACCAACCCTCAGATGTTTGTGTGAGAAAATCTAGTAGTCTGATAGCAGGAAATGTGGAACAGCATGGGAGATGGACCCATCTGAATGAAGTTCAGCCCATAGGACTTAACCCACTTGGCAGAAGTGAGCCCACATGGTCGAGGTCTATGTGCCCCTCCATAGCAGCAG
The DNA here is from genome assembly GCF_011064425.1 of Rattus rattus. NCBI lineage: Eukaryota > Metazoa > Chordata > Mammalia > Rodentia > Muridae > Rattus > Rattus rattus. The sequence goes on along the minus strand of NC_046165.1, from coordinate 88,402,066 downwards.
TTAAGTGGTAGAAGTGTGTTGGCCTTGGTACTGGAAGTTTTCCATGGAGATCTTTGGTCGGGCTAGGCCTGCGGGTTCAGTCGGAGGGGAGAGAACTTGGGCAGGGAGTGGGAACTGCTTCTTCTGCCTCCACTGCTGCTAGTGCTGCTACACCTCCATTTCCATTGTTGCTGCTTTGGATGCTCTCAGGTCGAGCCTGCAGGAGACTAAGTAGCCACTGAGAGTTGCAGGGGAGCTTCTGGCCAATGCTATACTTCTAACCCTTCTAAAGAACTCTTTTCTTTTATAACAAGACAGACTCTATTTTAAAGAAATATTAAGGGTTGGGGATTTAGCTCAGTGGTAGAGCGCTTGCCTAGGAAGCGCAAGGCCCTGGGTTCGGTCCCCAGCTCCGAAAAAAAAAAAAAAGAAATATTAAGGTGCTCATAATATAAATACTACCGCAGAATTATGCCAGCAAGTCAGTCTAGAAAGTAGCTGACTGAGATTTGGGCTTTGATTTCTCACAAGATTGTGTTGTTTCAGTCTTGTTCTCTACTTACATTTTCTGTGTTTTGCTGGCAAGAATTGGGCCTCAATATTGGATTTCATGAGATGGAACCCAGTAGATGCTTGTGGCCATTTGTGCATTCACTGAGATTTCTCATCCAATATTCTCACAGGGAAACAGGCCATCAAGTTAGGAGCTCATGCATTTTCTACTCACAGCCCCTCAAAGTCAAAGTATTGAAAATGTTAGTTGAAAAGTGACGTGTTCCTGGACAGATCAGTTGTTTCCATAATAGTGTTCCTTTATTGAAAGGGGAGAAGAGGCAAGGAAGAGGAAAAAGAGAGAGATGGGTCAGGGTCTCTGTCTTTTATCACGGCTGTGACATAGGTAAGCCAGGTGCTGATAAGCATAGGTAGTGCAGGTGAGGCATACACAAGGAGTGTGCAGCAGTAGCCAGAGCCACAGATGAAGGAGGGTCCTTGTCATCTAGGGATGACATCATTGCTGGATTCAGAGGCTAGCTGTAAACAGCTTCTGATGCTAGCAGATAACATTCCATTTCCTCTGTGATGTTCTTGGGAGAGTCGCCCCATAGATAACACAAGCATTTTAGGGAGTAAAGTTGTCTGAGGACTGGTGATTCACACTCATACCCATGGCCTCACTTTCCTTAGAGATGCAATTGACTTCTTATCATTCTGTGAGATATTTTCTTTCACTTCTGGAATTTTCCTCCCCAGGGTCTCTTTTCTTGTCTATTGCTGTCTCTGACAATTATACTTCCCATAGCCCCAGTCAATCTGTTTCATTTATGTGACTCTGTAATGTGTATAAAGTTCAAAGCTTCTCCCACAGGACTTGTGTGTCCTGTATAAGTCTTGTATTGACAGAGGTGTAGTTTCCCCTGTGCTTGTTATATGGCCTGACTGCTAATGGAGCCACAGTCTGTGATCATGTTTCACTTAAGTCTGTTTTACAAGGAAGCAGACCTAAGTGACTCCAAGACTCATGTACCATCATCCACCACCCTACATACATTTTAGGTAAAACAAAAATTAAAAATTAACCAGTTTTATTGGCTCAAAGATATTAAACTAGAAATATGAGGGTACTGTAATAATGTTCTGTAATAATTCCTGTGCATGGATTGAAGGGATTGAGATAGCAGAATAAACTCTATTTTAGCCTACTGTCTAGAAGGCTACTATCTGCTGTCCTTGAAGTGATATGGCTCCTATTCTTGGGCTCTGGAAAAGAGATCAATGTTCCATTACTTTCATGTAATGCCAAGAATTAGAAGCTCCCACTTGTTTGTTGTTTTTTCTTCTTTATAAACCCCCTTTACCTAGAGCTGGGGTCACTCTCCTTCTTGGTCCATCAGGAGGCTTGAATAAAACTCTCATGTACTTACATCAGAGTTGGGGTCCCTAGTGGTCTCTTGGGGATCTTGGAAATTGGGCATAACAGAATAATATGACCAGATATCCTGTATGCTCATGTGCTTCACGTGAAGAGCCAGAGAAAGGAAAGGCAGACACCTGGAAGATATTTTTATGGACTTTGCCTCAGGCTGGACTTAAAAGAACTCAAACAACATATTTTTTTTTCTAATTTCCCTATGCTTAAATAAAAGTTTTCTAATGGGAAAATATTTTTTAAAATATTTAAAAGAAAGATCACAGCTTTTATTTTTGGTCAGGTGTTAAATTTTTATCTTGAACTTCACATGGTTTTTGTTTTATTTTTCAACATTGCTTTAAATGAGGTCTTTGTTTTTAAAGTTAGGACACAAACTATGTCACTACGACAATTTTATACATTGCTTTTCTTTATTTGCTCTCTCTACTCACCTGCCAATCTTCTGATCCCCTCATGTTCATTCATTTCTTCCTCTCTGCTTCTTGTCCCCCATAGGCCTATTCTATATCCACGTCACCTGTGCTCTACACCCTTCTGTTGCTTGCCTCATTCTTTACATGTTCCTTTTCTATCTTGTCATTCCGTTTCTATTTTCGTCACATATGCCCCAATATGTATAAATTTTAAAAGTTAAAGTCTTCATAATGAGAGAACACATGGAATTTAATTTTTAAGTCTGGATTACCACATATTATACAATACTTTTCAGTTTTGTGCATTTTCCTGAAAATGCCATAGTATCATGTTTTTGATAGTTGAATAAAATTACATTAGTACATGTACCAAAACTTTTTAGGCACTCATCCATTGATGACTGATGGACTATGTAAGCTGGTTTTATCTCTTAGCTGTTTCAAATAGAACTGTTTGGGGGACTCAAGTATGTCTGTGATGTCCTAACTTGGAGTTCTTCAGGCAAACACCAAGTGTTTTATAACTGGGTTAAATAGTAGTTCTAGTTTAGTATTGAGAACCCTCCATACTGCTTGCCACAATGATGTGTAAGGTCCTTGCCAAAACCTCATCAGCATCTATCTGTTATATCATTGGCAAGTAGGCTGCAGGGATTCACAGAGGGAGCTGGCTATGTTCACTCCTTCAAAAAGATGATGAGATTTAACTCAAAGTGGAAGTTTTCTGGATGAGACAGGCATGGGAAGACAAGGTCTCTTTCTCACCATAGCCATGAGAATGTGGCCAAGCTGAGCACTTTCTTTACTCCTGAGCTCTGAGGAGATAAACCAGTGTCATGTTTGCCTGTGTCCTACCAAGGGACTCAGAGGGCAGACTGCTGACAGTTGGAATGCAGCCCCCACCTCTCTGTCTCTCTGTCTCTTTGTCTCTCTGTCTCTCTGTCTCTCTGTCCATCTCTCTGTCTGGTCTCTGTCTCGCTGTCTCTCTGTCTCGCTGTCTCTCTCCCCCTATCCTTCTTTCTCTCCCTCTCAACTTAAAAAAGAGTGTTTCAATGATAATTCAAAACAAAAAATAAAGAAATGTGAAAACAAATTCAGTAATTGATTCTATACCTCAAATCCTCAGGCTAACCGAGCAATCTGGCAGTCCCTGCTCAAAATCCCACTGACCTGAAGATGTGGGTGTGACATTTGTTCTGCCAAGGATCTTTCCTTTTTCCCCAAATTCTCGCTGTGTAGATCTGCCTGGCCTGGAACTTGCTATGGGGACCATATTGGCCTCTAGTTCCTGGTGCTAGGGTTTGCACTTCCACATCTGGCCTGAAAGTTATTCTCACTTGGAGAAAAGGGTCTATCAGGGTGAGAGGATGCAAATTCAAATTAAGTTCTACTGAATGCTCTGGGATGCCTTTGCCTTTGGGTACTCAACACACAGCTGTGAAGGCTCAGAGATCTGCCTTGCCATTCTCAGCTCTAGGTGTTCCAGCTTTCTAGGTTCTGGAGCGTAGCAACTCCTTCTGGATTTGGCTTTAGCTAATTTACGAGCAAGATATTGACAGTGCCCTGTGCTGATGGATTTTCTCAGGTCTGAGGTATATGTCATGGAAGGAAAAAGAGACAGAAAAGAGTGGGCATCCTTAGCCTCTTTCCTCTGTCATCACCAGTCTGCTTAGCTTAGCATGGTTAACTGAATAAAAGCCGTGGACGTTTAGTAAAGATGTTTTTCTCCTCATCCAAGTAGAGTCTCAGAATACTAGAATTCCATGAATTCTCTGAGAGAGTTTTAGGATCCTGTGTAGCCTGAAAAAACACAGAAATATCAATGGAAAAAGGCAAGGTGGGAAAATGAAGGATGAGTGGGAACCAGTGACAACTTTTTCTCTGAGAAGTCATATGCTCCTGGAGAAACCATTTTACCTTCTTAAGTAGATTTTTCACACTGTAGACAAAGTCAATATTAAGTCTGGCTGCCACATAGGACATATTGGAGGCCAAGTATGGAAGGCCTTTGGAAAATAGAGAAATATTGCAGAAAAGCATATTAAAGTAATTCTAGCCACCTTCAGGGCATTTCTCCAGGAGAATAAAAATGTTGAATATGAACAGTCTTTCTCTTAAAATAATCTTTTAATTTGAGGGAACATAAATTCAATAAGATAGAGTCTTCCAGAGAGTAAATTACATCTTGAGAATTAATTGGGCATTTCGGAAGCTATATAAATTTAAGCAGTAATTTCCCAGATGGGTTTCCCTACTCTATTTGATACAGGTTATGAATGGGTCAACTTACTATCAAATTGTAATATCTGGACAAGAAAATCTGGTACAACAATTCAAACATTTCTAGCCAATTAGTCAGCAAAATGAATGTAGTGTTCTATAAGGTGTGAATTGTCTTAGGCAGTAATGGAAGACAAAGAGATCATGCCTATGCCTAATGAAAGCCACACCAGCTCAAACAAAGTAAAATCATTTAAAGAACTAAATGAGGAAGGAAACGGGTAGGCTGACTTTAGATCTTCACTTTTCCTTGGCTCTGCCAGATCCAACCCTCCAGTCTTATTTCTAGTCCCAAAAGAAAAGATTTGCAGCAGCCTTTTACCTCATCCTAGTGGGATCCACTGATTTTTCTCCTTCTAGTCCCTCCTGCCCAAATTATCCAAACTCCGAATTCCAGGAGGCAATTCACGGGCAACTCAAGTCTTAGACCTACATTTCTCCTTCTGCTTCTCCAAATAAAATCTGAAAGTCTCATGCCCAGTTCTATACCAGAAGGCCTGCCACAGCTCCCCCCATCCCCTGCCCCCATGTCCAATGGATCATACATACCTTCATCTCCTAGTTTTTTCACTCTCCATCCTCATTGTTTATCCTACTCAGAGTTCTAATAGGCACTTCCTGGGAAGCCACAGGCCATGCCGTGCTGGAAAGCAGGTAGATTAAGATTAATTATAAATCTTTACCCCTTCTTTCATTTGCCCAAGCCCAATTCCCTACTTACCCATAGTAGACCTCCTTTTAATAGGCTGCCTAAGAGAAGATGCAGCCTTCTATAAGTATATAACAGTTGAATGAGAGAAAATGCATTTTCTGGGTAAAGATATGTCCTGAACACATGTTATCCACTTTTCCACTTTGATATAGTTTTGTTTGCTTAAAAATACAGACTGTCCAGGAAAGTTTGCCTGAACTGAAATGTTCATGGTGAAATGGGGATGCTTGTTTATAAATGTAGAAAGGGGACTGGTCCTTTCCACTGGCACAGATTGCTAGCTAGTCTGCTCCCTGGAAGAAGGTATATCCTGAAGCATACAAGAGGATCCACTGCACTCAGAACACTTGAAATCATATCCTGAAGCATACCAGTAAAACCACTGCACTCAGAATATTTGATACCACATCCTGAGGCATTCAAGGAGATCTGCTGCATCCAGGGCATCTGAAACCACAACCAGAGACATCCGAGGAGATCCATTGCACTCAGGACACTGCAGTTTGAAGGCATGCCAGGAATTCCTCTGTACACAGGGCAACTGAGGAATAGACAACACAGTTTGAAGACCTCTCAGGGGCTCTTTGGCATGCAGGGCAACTGAACCAAAAGTCTAAAAGCCTCCCTGGAATGTGACTGCACACAAGGAAACAGAAACCACAGTCCCATCCCCACCCCAGGAAGAACAGTTTCACACAGGACAACAATTTGACAGATCTGCTGAAGACCCAACAGTCTGAAGGCCTCCCAAGAGATCTACTGCAGCCAGGGCAATAAATCAGCAGTTTCTCTGCCCCTCTAAATAACCTCCAGTTGGAAGGCCCCAGAGGAAGTCTGCTACAGTCAGGGCCACAGGCCTACCAGGAGACCTGTTGCAACCCAAGGAAAAAAGAGGCAGACTGCAGGCAGAGTCCCCTAAGGCAACAAACACTGGGGAGAAACAGATGGTAAAAGGCAACTGCAAGACAAGAACCAACAGAAGATGGGCATCATCAGAACCCAGATTTCCCACCACAGCATGCCCTGAAAATCAGAAAGCTGACCTAAAATCCTTTCTCATGAAGATAATAGAGTCTTGTAAGGATATAAATAACTCACTGAAAGAAATACAGGAAAACACAGGTAAACAGGTAGAAGACCTTAAAGAGGAAACAAATATATATCTTAAAGAAATACAGGAAAACACAAACAGGTGAAGGAATTTATAAAGTGGCCTAAGACCTACAAGTAGAAGTAGAAACAATAAAGAAAACACAAATGGTGGCAAATCTGGAAATTGAAAACCGAGGAAAGAGGTCAAGAATTACAGATGTAAGTATCACCAACAAAATACAAGAGATAGAAGAGAGAAAATCAGGTGTAAAAGATACTCTAGAAGAGATTGACACAATGGTCAAAGAAAATTCAAAGCATAAAAAAATCCTAACTCAAAACATTCAGGAAATAAAGGACACAATGAAAAGATCAAATCTAAGAATAGTTGGAAAAGAGGAGGACAAAGATTCCCAGATAAAAGGACCTGAAAATGTCTTTAAAAAATCATAGAAGAAAACTTCCCCAACCTAAAGAAAGAGATGGCCATAAAGGTACAAGAAGCCTACAGAACACCAAACAAATGGGATCAGAAAAGAAAATCTCTTGTCACATAATAATCAAAACATTAATCCCACACAACAAAGAAAGAATATTAAAAGCTGCAAGGGAAAATGGCCAAGGAACATATAAAGGCAGAACTATCAGAATTACACTTGACTTCTCAACAGAGACTATGAAATCCAGACGAGCCTGCTCAGAGATCATGCAGACTGTAAGAAAACACAAATGCCAGCCCTAGCTACTATACCCAACAAAACTCTCAATAAAACTAGATGGAGAAACCAAAATATTCCAGAATAAAACCAAATTCAAAGAGTATCTATTAATCCAGCCCTACAGAGGATCCTAGTAGGAAAACTCCAATACAAGGAAGATACCTAAAACAAACAAAAAGCAAGATATTAAACATCTCACAACAAAGTCAAAAGGAGAAAAGCACAAGCACATAAAGCTACCTACAAAAACATATATAACAGGAGCCAATAGTCATCTGTCTTTAATATCTCTTAAAATTAATGCACATAAAGCTACCTACAAAAACATATATATCTCAGAGTAAAAAGGATGGAAATGTGTCTTCCAAGCAAATAGTCCCATCTGTCTTTAATATCTCAGTTAAATAGAATTAATGGATGAGGAATATTTACCTGTAAAAAGATATAATTCTGCTAACATACCCACATTCATTTACTAAAAGCAAATAATATCCAAACATTTTGCATCCCACTCTCACCATGGACAGAAACACAACTCAATAACAAATGAATCAAATGGCACATATGTCAAACCAATTTCATGAATATTGTAAAAATTTTTGGATGGAAAAAAAACCATCATTCAATATGATCAAGTAGGCTTTATCCCAGGGATGCAAGGATGGCTCAATATAAGAAACTCGACTAACACAGTCCAACAATCTCAAAGACAAAAAAACAAACAAACAAACAAAAAAAACAAACAAAAAAAACCCACATGGTCATATCCTATGTGCAGAAAAAGCATTTGACAAAATACAACACCCCTTCATGTTAAAAGTGTCAGAGATATCAGGAACTCAAAGACCATACCTAAACATGATAAAAAATTCCTGCAAGTCAAGATGATGAGGAAGGATATTTAATATTCATCAAAGGTAAAAATAAAGACCACAAAGAGATCAAATTGAAAAGAAGAATTAGAGTATCTTTCACAGATGATATGACAAAAATTCTACCAGAGAACTTCTCCAGCCAAAAAAGTATATAAAATTAAAAATTACAATATAAAAGAAAACAAAAAAATTAGAAAAAACATCTTCAATACATGGTGCTCATCTAACTTTTATTTATTTATTTATTTATTTATTTATTTATTTATTTATTGGACCTTTATGATAATAACTTCAAGTCTCTCAAGAAAAAAAATAGAAGATCTGTTTCCATGCTAATGGAAAATTAACGAGTGAAAATCCTAGATCCATATTTAAAATCCCAACACAATTTCTTCAAGACAAAAGAACAATTCAAATTCCAAAGGTCCCAACTATTGGAAAAACAACTCAAATAAAAAAAGAACAACTGACCTCCCTGACCTCATATTGTACTACAGAATAATAGTGATTAAAAACTGTGTGTTGTTGATACAGAGACAGTCAGGTTGATTATAGAGTTGAAGACCCAGAGATAAAAGCGCACACTTACACACACTTGATCTTTGACAAAGAAGCCAAAAATACACAATATAAAAGAGAAAGCATCTTCAATAAATGGTGGTGGTCTAACTGGCTGTCTGTATATAGAAAAAGTGAAAACAGATCCATATTTGTCACCATGTACAAAGGTCAATTCCAGGTGGATCGAGGACCTCTACATAACCCAAGATACACACTGATTCTAATAGAAGAGAAAGTTGGAAAGAGTTTGAACTCATTGGCATAGGGGAGGTTTTCCGAAACAAAACTGCAATGGCTCACTCCATTCATAGAGGGACCTCATGGAACTGGAAAGTTTCTGCAAGGCAAAGGACATAGTAAATAAGGCAAATCAGCATTCTGCAGACTGGGAAAAATGTTCACTAACCCCACATCTGATAGAGGGCTACTATCCAAAATACACAAATAACTCAAGAATCTTAACTCCAAAAAAACCAAACAACCCAACCAAAATATGGGGTTTAGACTTTACAATAGAGGAATCTTGAATGGCTGGGAAGCACCTAAAGAAATGTTCAAAGTGCTTAGTTATCAGAGAAATGCAAATCAAAACAACCCTGAGATTCCACCTTATACCAGTCAGAATGGCTAAGATCAAAACCTAGGGCACAACACATGTTGGCAAGGATGTGGAGAAAGTGGATACTCCTCCACTGCTGGTGGGATTGCAAACTGGTACAACTACTTTGGAAATCAGTCTGGGGTTACTCAGAAAATTGGACAGACCTACCTAAAGACCCAGCAATACCATTGTTGGGAATATGCCCAAAAGATGCCCCACCATGTCACAGGGCAGTGTGTTCTACTATGTTCATAGCAGCCTTACTTTTAATAGTCAGAAGCTGGAAACAATTCAGATGCGCCACGACAGAAGAAGAATGGATACAGAATATGTAGTTCATTTACACAGTGGAATACTTGTCAGCTATTAAGAATGAGTACATCCTGAGTTTTGCAGGCAAATGGATGGAACTAGAAAATATCATCCTGAGTGAGGTAACTCAGACCCAAAAGGACATGCATAGTATGTTCTCATTAATAAGTGGATATTAGCAAAAAAAAATTAGAGAATATCCAAGATACAGTCCACAGAACTCAAAAAGTTCGACAAGCTCAAGGGTCCAGGTGAGCATGCCTCAGTGCCACTTGGGATGGGAGAGAGAGAAACCACAAGGGAGGAGTGAGGGAGGGACAGGGGATTAAAAGGGGATGGTGGTGGGGGAACATGATCTGGTATTGGGTGGAGGAAAACAACTGAAGCCCTGAGGGCCTGCAGAAAGAATGGAAATAGGCAACCTCAGGAGAAAGGAAGTTGCGAGAACCCTCCAGAATGTACCAAGGACCTGGAAAGTGAGAGACTCTCCCAGGACTCAAATGGGGATGGAATCCTAGAAAAACCAGCGACACAGTGGGGAAAGGAAACTTGTTTTGGGACCATCTATCTCCAGTCATTGAAAGACGTGTAGATGTCAAGTTTCTGAGGTTGAAGGCATTGGGTTCTCCCTATCAAAACTCTGACCCATAGTTCTTCCTGTCTGAAAGAATTGCAGGGATGGAAATGGAGAAGGGCCATAGGAAAAGAAGGTCCAGCGACAGGCCTAAAGTGGGATCTAGCCCAAGCAGTGGCCCTAAACCTGACACTGGTACTGAGGCTATGGGACACTCACCAAAAGGGACCTATCATCACTGCCCTCGAAAAGACCCAACAAGCAGGTGAAAGAGTCAGATGCAGGTAGGTGCACCAAACCAATGAATAGAAGCTGCTGCCCTCTCTGATTTAATTAGGGTAAAGCTGGAGGAAGATGAGGAGGGCAACCCTGTAGGAGGACCAACAGTCTCAATTAACCTGGGCCCCTGAGATCTCTCAGACACTGGATAACCAACCAGACAGCATACACCAGGTGAGATGAGGTCCCCCACACATATAGAGGCAAGGATCCCTGAGTCTGGGTTCATTCAGAAAAGATGCACCTAACCCTCTAGAGAATGGATGCCCCATGAAGTTTAGAGGTCTGGTGGGATGGGAACATCCTTGTGGAGATGGGAGGGAGGAGGTATGGGATATGGAACAGTCAGAGGGTGAACCAGGAGGAGAATAAAATCTGAAGTGTAAATTAAAAAAAATAGAAAATAAATAAAAATATAAAATAAATGTAGGAAGGCCTTGGGAGAAAGCTGCTAGAAGATTAGACAGTGAGCATAGAGCTGGAAGTCAGTGTGGTGTGTAACACAGTCTGTGATTGTTACTTCTTCGGTGTTTTTGTGCAGGGCCAGCTGAGAACAAATGTAGAACCTCATTTCATGATCCTCCAGGGTGTAGGACAGAGACATTCCCAGTTATGAACGCAGTGAGCTTTGCCATGTTCTAAATGTGTTCTCTGAATCATTTCTAGAGATTGAGAATGGCCATGCCTGGGCTTCTCACTTATGGAAACAGTTGTAATGTTTGAAGCCACTAACTATAATGGCCATTTGTTGTGCAACAATGGGTCATAAGCATAGATATTAAAGAGCTTATCAGAATATTTCCTTCATGACTTGAGTCATTAATGAAAGTTTTTCATGAGTTTTGACTTATCAAATTTGTGACATAACTTCACAAATTATGTCAATCTATATGATACACTTTAAAATATAATCAAGTAAAAATTGAAGACAAAAGTTGTGCTTTAAAATTTCCGGTTAACTGCCTCCTGTGCATGATAAATACATACTGGAGACCATATCAATTTTTACAGAATTAATTATTTTGGATGGATTAAACTGTGCCGGTTTTACTTTTAGCCTGCATTTTTCAAGTGTTGTGGTTTTTAACCTCTTTGTATCAGGTCTTTTGTTTCAGTCTCTTCACATCATGCTATTAAGCACTGTCATCTTGCTTACTTAGGCAAGTAAATTACTTCCAGACACAGCTTTCCGCATACACATAGTTAAACATTGTTCATAGATGGAGCACAGAGATTAAGAGAACGCGATGTTTCCAAGATGACCTGAACTCGGTTCCCAAGTTCATCAGGTAGATCACAAGTATCTATAATTCAGATCCAGGTATCTGAAGACTGGCCTTTGAAAGTACTTGTACTCTCTCTCATGTACATACCCATTTGAGGCATACTCCTTCATATAATTTAAAATAATAATAATAAATCTTCTAAAAACGTGTTAGCAGAACACAGAAATAGTATGTTGCATCAATTTCCAGTCACAGCAGGATGATCCTACTTATAAACTCACAGTGGCTGAGATACCGCATGGAAGACATGAGCAGTCTCAAGCTATACAAAACCTCAACATGAAAATAGAGGTGGTTATGAGGTCACAACCTTAGTTAAGGTGCTTTTAGCATGATAAGTTGTAGGAGACTTCATGCTAGCTTTCTTCAAGAGTATTGCTCCTTGGAGGTAGTCCATGCTCCAGGAAAAAGCTGCATATCTATGACAGACACTGTCCTTGATTTATTTAAAAGGAGAGTGAACAGAAAGTGGGGTGGGTAAGGAAAGGGGAGGTGGACCTTGTAAGAATGAAGTACGATGACTCATATGATAAAACGCACTCTTTGAAGTTTCCAAAAATAATACATAAATAAAAAGAATACTATAAAAGGAAATATTAGTAGAAAAAGGATTTGAACACAGAGAGTCCATGAAACTGTGTTTGTCCAGGATCTGACTTTTCTTTTTGTTGCTGTCTTAAAGCCCATCTCAGTTAATGTTACAAGGTGCGGCACCTGATGTAGAGAGAATTCCAGGGAATGGTGCTTGTCAGATCTACAGAAAACTTATTCAGAGGTTCCGTGATTGATTTGAGGCTCAAAGCTGTCTTTACTTCCTTCAAGACTCACACAGGTGGGGTTAGAATATCTTAGTAGTTAAGAACACATCCTGTTTTTCCAAAGTTTATTTTCCAGTATCCAAGGAGGGCAATTTCCAGTTGCCTAACTCCAGCTCTGAGGCATCAGATGCCCTCTCCAGGCTTCTATTGGCACCTGCATACATGTTGGCATACACACCTGCACACATGTTGGCATACACACCTGCATACATGTTGGCATACACACTGTGTTGGTTAGGTTTTTGCCAACTTGCCACAAGCTAAAGTTATGTGAATATAGACAAGAGAGCACTGTAGGTTTGTACCACCCTAGAGCAGATAGTAATATAATAAAGCAAACTGGGCAACCCAAGGGGAGTACACCAATAATCAGTGTCCCTCTATGGTCTCTTCTCAAGTTTCTACTTTTAGGTTCCTCTTTAAGCTCCTAGCCTGATTTCTCTCAATGACAGGCTGTGATCTGATCGTTGTAAGGACGCAATAAAAATATTTCCTCTTCTGGTTGACTTTGGTTATGCTATTTATCCCAGCAAGAGATGCCAAGCCAACACACACAAAACCCACACACACACACACACACACACACACACACACACACACACACACACACACACACACACACACAGAGAGAGAGAGAGAGAGAGAGAGAGAGAGATGAATTTTAATCACTTTTCTTAAAAAAAATAATTACATAGAGTTTACATAAATTCCTTCCAGGGCTCAACCCAGTTGGACTCGCAGTGGATTCTTTGTCCAGCCTGAGTCCTTGAAGCTTCTGAAGTCTATTTGAGGGTTTCTTTTATTGAAGGCTGATTTGATGACAAAGTCTTTTGTGATTTGATTGGTTTCTTCTGTGATGAACTAATTTTCTTTCTTGATGATATCAGTTCTTCCCTTTGCACCCAACCACACCTTCATGTTGGTGGCAGATATTGTGCCAGGAAGCATTTGTGAACACCAAGAAACCAACAAGAAGCCACTTCCAATGTAGTCATATTAGGGTCTCTTTATTATAACCTCAGGTTGGACTTACTCATGGTCGGCCCCGCTGGAGGATTTGGTGAAGCAGCCTTGAACTCCCTTCTGGACAAGGTTTCATAAGAGATGAAAATACGTGTGTGTGTGTGTGTGTGTGTGTGTGTGTGTGTGTGTGTGTGTGTGTTTCCAGTCTGGCAAGCATCTATTGTATTACTATTGAAGGCTGACATGCGGTGCTCTGAAGCAAGACCATATACCATCATGAATGGCCTAAAGCTACATTTGAAAAATATCAGACAATCTTTAACAAACAGTTGCTAGGAAGTGGCTAGGGAGTAACTCTGGCTAAGGACAGGCCCCGGGGTCCTTCATGGTACCTGGGTACAGTTTATGTTCTGTTGCAGGTCAAGTTCAAGTTCTCAGGATATTGTTTCTTTTAAGATGGAAGTTTCTAAGATGGAGTAGGTTTAGCCTCTCCGCAGACATGCCTCAGAAATTATACTATGTGAAATCATGTTGATAAGACCCTTGAAGAAACCACCTCCAATAGATAGATATCCCCCAGTGCAGGGATGGGGTCATCTTCAAAAATTTTGACCAAGAATTGTTCCTGTGTAAAGGAAATACATAGACAAAATGGAGCAGAGACTGAAGGAAAAACCATCCAGTGACAGGCCCATCTTGGGATCCATCCCATGTACAGGCCTCAAACCCTGACGATATTACTGATGCCATGCTGGGCTTACAGACAGGAGCCCAACATGGCTGTTTTCTAAGAGGTTTTACCAGCAACTGAATGAGATCTGTACAGATAATTAGAGCCAACCATTAAACTGAGGTTGGGAACCCTATGGAAGAGTTAGGGGAAGAATGAAAAGGTCTCAAGGGGATTGCAACCTCATAGGAAGATAAACAGTATCAACTAATCTGGACCCCTGATAGCTCCCAGAAACTAAGCCACCAACCAAATAGATTCATGGGCCCTAGCACATATGTAGCAGAGGACTGCGTTGTCTGGCCTCAGTGGGAGAGGATTAGCCTAACCCTGTAGACACGTGATTCCCTAAGGAAGGAGCAAACTATGGGAGAAGTGGGGGTTGGTTAGGGAGCACCTTCTCAGCGGCAAAGGAGATGGAGGATGTAGTGAAGAACTCTGTGTGGGCGTAATAGGAAGGGGGCAACATTTGAAATGTAAAGAAATAAAATAATACATAAAAACATTGTATTTTATGATAAAACATAAAATACAATGAAGAGAAGCTACTGACTAGGAGCAAAGCAGTATCCATGTCAAATTTTCTGTCTTACATATTCTGAATATTTTATACTTTCAGAAATAATAAAAGCCTTTTACTTTCAATGCCAAAAGTATTCTACAAAGCATCATACATTTCCCACTTTGTTAGATTGTTTTTTAAAAATGTGATCAGAGAAGTCTAGTATTCAAAATCAATTCTTCTAAACACAAAGTCAACATGTTGTTCTTCAGATACTTGAAGGAATGAGGGGGATGGTGGAGAAGACAGATACTCTGCAGAGCACATCTTCACTCTCCGGATTTTCAATTTCCTGTAAATGCAAACACTATCATAGATTAGCTGTTTGCAAACTTGATTATCACATGGCTGTGGTACACCCACCTCTGAATTTCTTTCTGGCACCTTAAGATACAGCCTTCCCATCTGGTGCTTTTGATGAGAAATTCTAAATATCAAAGAGAGCTATGCTGTAAGCTGCATCGTAATTCCAAAGGCATTTTCATTTCATCACCGTAGATCCTCCAATTTCCAGTGTTTACTCAGGTAGGATGAATGAGGTCTGGTAAGTTGAGAATTAAAGCTACTAAGCCAATGTTAGCCATTGAAGTTCTTTATATTCAAACATATGTGGAAAATTAGGATGAATTTAGCTAACAGACTTGAGTAGTCTTTTTTTCATTCTTTGATGTTTTCTGAAGTTAAAATATTATTTATTCTGAAAGTATTATGATTACATTTTATATATATATATATATATAAATGCGTGTTCACATGTACACGTGTACATGTGGGTATGAGTGTATGTATCACAGGTTGATGCTATGTTTCTTCTATCAATGTACACCTTATGCTTTGAGACAGGGTCACTCAATGACCCTGAAACTCCTCAGTTTGGTAAAGCTGCTGTCCTGTCATCTGTTTAGCACTGGGATTACAGCTATGGCTACAAAACTTTTCTTGAAAATATTTTGTCTTAAAAATTGCTTCTTCTTTTTTCTTTTTTCCCGCCACTTATCATTTGAGTTATCTGCCTTTAGAGTGTCTACAAATTGATGTTTCAGATGGCAGAAGCTTTGAAAAAAAAAGTGCCTCTTTACAATTTAAATGGAGATTTATTTTTTTTTTAAAATGTTTGAATAGGTACAGATAGCTTTATTTTGGAATAAACCTATTGCTTAAGATCTTTTACTTTGAGCCAGACATGATTGGTGTCTCATTTTCTTTTACAAATACAGCCCTGAGGAGTATGAAGCAGGAGCATTATGAATTTGAAGCTGGTCTGTGTTGGAACGGGACCTGGAATATATGTTGAGATGAGACCAAGTCATGTAATGAATACTTGGAAATCAAACTGGGGAGACCAGCATTATTGTGCAGATCTGAATTATATTCAGTTTTTGAGCCAATCGCAAGCCTCTAGTTCTTTGGCCAATTCTATCTTGCCACACTATCACCTTGTCACAATGAGAGCCATGACTGAGGAGTTAATTGAGAAGGAATGTGGCAGGTGGGTAGCATCTTTACCTATTATGGCAGTCTTGAATACAGAGCCGCTCTATCATTGGTTCCTTTTTGCTGTCTCACTGGTAGGCTGGGCCATCTTAGATCTAATGCTATATGGCAAATCAGGACTCTTGGAGGAGTTGTAGGAACCTATGGTGCCCTACTCTCCACCCTAAGTTTTCCTTTACAAGGTTGACTTCCACATCCCTCTATAGTCCTAGTAAGTTCAGGGTCAGAGTGAGTGACACAGCAAGCCCATGATTTGCTTTTTTTTTTTTTTTTGGGGGGGGGGCGTTGACTGAATTAGTTTCATAATAATGAAACCAGAAATGTTAATGTGAATTTATAAACTTTAAATTATTTTCTTTGCAAGTGAATTTACAAAAGATGTCAGGTTTTGTTTGTTTGTGTACGTGTGTTTCTCCAAACTGCCATTATTTGTATGCAGAATAATTTTATTTACATTCATGTTTTGGGTGTCTTATTCTGACCTTTATCTAAAGAGAATTGGTGTATCATACAGTATCATACTAGGATGAGTCACTATGTTCTTGCTTTTTCCAGACACAAATAAAATTTGTAAAAACTGAGTAATATTATTGAAATCACAGAGGAGACAGGTTGAGGAGTTTCCCACAAGTTCAGCTGCTAAAGTTTCAATGTCACATAGAAAACAATAGTACCTAAAGGCCATACTCTCTGAGTAATACTTAAAATATGTAAATAATAACTTTAAAGAAAAGAGACTCATTTCCCATAAATTATTGTGAAAATGTTTTATATTTAAACAGTTTGAAGCGGTTGCTACCTTCAAGTTTTGCCAAGCATCTGAAGCAAATCACCCTGCAAAACATCAGAAATTTCTATAGCACCTCAGTATTTTGGGGACGAAAAGTGTACTGTTTTTACATAAGGTAAATATTGTTATTCTACTACCAAATGCCTATATCCTTTTTGTTGACACAAATACTCACAGTATGGGTTCCCCAACAACACTAATTTGTCCATGATCAGAAGTAATGACTCAGTTCTCACTAGTTTTTACTGATGGTTGGAATGAGGAGAATCTCCCTCAATCACCTTTGATACTTTTAATTCTTTGTTCCCTGCTAGGCAATGCATTGCTCTGAAGTGTCAGCCCTTGCTTTCATTGACTGCAACTCACCAGGAAACTCATGTGGATCCAAGGGTCAGCAGAGTCCCCTGACTACCCACTGTGCAGGATGCCAGAACAAAACTGGGTATTTCTTGGGGCAAGTAAGGTTTAATAGATAGTTGATAGCAATCTATTTTGTGGGCATTATAGACTGTAAACTCTTATGACCCAGGTCTAGAGAACTAAAGACTTGGAGAGGCAAGGTTAAGAATCTGATAATGGTAGAAGACTAAAACTGTGAAAATGTCATTGAAGACAACAGTCATTCTACACAACAACCTCACAAGATTATACAGGAAATATAATCATGACATAAGGAGGAGGTACAGTCTGGAAGGAGAAGTCCTGTGAAGGTACTAGCCATACACTGACTGTTCACTCTGTCCTAAAAGGTTCTGTTTCTGCAGATGTCCATGGTGGTCTGTATTGTGCTGACAGACTCCATTTTGCTGCAGATTGTTAATTCTGTGCTCTATGATAATGACGTGAGCCCACGGGCATAACGAATTTAGGAATAAGCATCATGACTTTAACTCATCGTGAGCATCGTGAGTTAAACTCACTTGGTTCAACAGTGACCTATTAATGACTTAAAATCCTTTATGATTTGTGTAGATTATTTTATAATTATTACTTTTAATCCATATTATTTTTAATATCAATCATTGAAGACAACAGTCATTCTACACAACAACCTTACAAGATTATACAGGAAATATAATCATGACACAAGGAGGAGATGCAGTCCGGAAGGAGAAGTCAAGGAAGAAATAAAGAAAGAAATTAAAGACTTCTTAGAATTTAATGAAAATGAAGATACAGCATACCCAAGTGTATGGGACACAATGAAAGCGGTGCTAAGAGGAAAACTCATAGCTCTGAGTGCTTGCAAAAAGAAACAGAAGAGAACATATGTCAGCAACTTGTCAGTACACCTAAAAGCTCTAGAACAAAAAGAAATAAATAAACCCAAGAGGAGTAGAAAGCAGGACATAATCAATCTCAGGGCTGAAATGAACCAAGTAGAAACGAAAAGGACAATAGAAAGAATCAACAGAACCAGGAACTGGTTCTTTGAGAAAGTCAACAAGATAGATAAACCCTTGGGCAGACTAACCAGAGGTCACAGAGAGTGTATCCAAATTAATAAAATCAGAAATGAAAATGGAGACAAAACAACAGAATCTGAGGAAATTAAAAAAAAATCACCAGGTCCTACTACAAAAGCCTATATTCAACAAAACTGGAAAACGTGGAGGAAATGGACAACTTTTTAGACAGATACCAGGTCCAAAAGTCAAATCAGGAACAAATAAACCATATAAACAACCCCATAACTTTTAAAGTAATAGAAGCAGTTATTAGAGGGCGCCCAACCAAAAAGAGCCCAAGATCAGAAGAGTTTAGTGCAGAATTCTATCAGACATTCATAGAAAAGCTCATACCTATACTTTCCAAACTATTCCACAAAATAGAAACAGACAGAGCTACCAAATTCCTTCTATGAAGCCACAGCTCACAACATTTTAGCATGGCCCAAAGCTTTGAATTAGGAACAATAAGGCCCCATTATAGATATGGTAAATGCTTTATAAGACTAACTCCGTAGTGTTAATGGACTCCTTCTTCCTTTACAATACAAATGTGTTATATTACTAATTCAGACTAACAGGGAAAACTTAAGTTTTCATCAAAATAGTACTTTCATCTGTGTCTGTTTATTATAACACCCTAATTTAATTTCTCCTCCAGTACTAATAACCATACCAAACATGTTTTCCCTAAGTTCATAAAATAAATGAGTTACAGAAGTGCCAGTGGGAAGAATAAAGTTCTTAGAAAGGAAGACATGTGGACTTTGAGTGATGGGGATAGAGTAGAGCTTCTCACCCTTCACTGTATGGACAAGCCACTAGAGGTGTCCTGTTGGGGTACAGTGCTGGCTCAAAAGCTTTGGGCTCTGAATTTCTATCAATGTCCAGGTGATGCAAATATATGGTATATTGGACCTTGGATAGTTCAACTGAACATGTTTCCCCTTTGTGATACTGTCACATTCAATAGAAACTACAGCTATGATTTTGAATGTTGGTCTTTTCCCAGGATAATGTAAAAAATACTGATTCTGTGTCTCAATGCCTTGCAGCGGCAGGGAGTTAATACTCCTGATCAGCTTGAAATTATAGGGTACATAACTAATATTCTTGTGTACTGTGTTCAAGTGGTGTGCATTGTATTTTCCCCTACTGGACCTACAGCTGTCAGCTAGTATACCTTTTGCATACAGTTGAAGCTCATAGGCAAAGTTGTATTTGTGACTTGAATGTTGTAAATGCATTGTTATATTTTCAACTTAAGATTACTTTTGGGGGGCTAGAGAAATGAATGCAGTTAAGATTTAGTGTCCTTATAGAGAACACATAGCACCCGAGTTGGGTGGCTTGCAACTGCCAATTTCTTTAGTTGTAGGAGATCCCACACCCTCCTCTGATTTCCATGTGCTCCTGCACACACACACACACACACACACACACACACACACACACACACACACACACACACACACACACACACACACACACACACACAGATTGGGCACATGAACTCATATATGTATATACACATATACCTAACAATACTAAATAATATAAGTTTATTGGGACAAAATCCCATCATGAATCATTACTAACAATTATCTCCTGAGTGGGTTAATATGGAAGGAGACACTAAATATATAAATACACAGGTAAAAGTAAGGTAGCACATGATCCAGGATCTGGAGTTGGTACCATCAAGAGGTGAGCAGATGGGGTATTACAAAGCACCCAGGAATCAATCACCTTTAGGTTTTAGGCATGAAGGACAGAGAAATCTGGTTATTTCTGCTTGTTACAATGGCGTATAGATGTATAGAGCTAGAGAGTAGGAGGCAGATGTCTTCTTCCACTAGTATAACTTGAGTAGTGTGATCTCAAAGAACCTGGTTGAAGCTCTGGGACAATCAATAACTTGTGGGTGATTCCTAAGAGGCATAGCATGCCTGCATGAGGAATTTATCTACAGGAAACTCACTCCTATCAATTTATTTGCTTATAATCTTGTGTTCTTTCCATTTTTGTTGTTGTTGACAGTTTCGAATTTATTTAGTTTACACACCTCATTCCTTAACAGGCTTTTTCCTCATCCCTGACAAATAACATTCTTAACTGTTGTTTCTATCCACACACTGTCAGTATCTATCTACCTCAGTTATTCTTCTGTTCCTGTTCCATCCAATTCAATCAGTAAAGAGATATTGAACTCCTATAATCAGTCTGTCCTAAGTGCTAAAGATACATGACAGTGAGGCAGGGTGTGTTTCTTCACTGGTAACTTGTCTTTGTAGCTTTAATTAAAAATAGCAGTCATGTATTTTAATAGCTTATCTATTTATTTCTAGTTTTGTTTTTGTTTTGATGTTTGTTTTTCTTGACTTGTAATTTACTATGTAGACTTGAACTCAGGGATTTTCTTAATTTTGCTTCCTAAGGGTTAGGATTACTAATAGTTCAACTGTGGGAAAAAAGCTAAATTACAAATGTCATGAAGCTAAATTCTAGAAATTTGTTATTCACATATGTATCAACAATATTTGTTGAATAATTGATAATGAAAGTGGAATAAACTGAGAAATGGATATAAAACTTTTAGTGCATGATATAAACCATGTGAAGGGTTCTTGAGTAACTTCGATGACTCAACAGGAACAGGATTTCCTTCTTGAGGCTGGCAAATGCTTGGTGGGAATTTTGTTAAAAAAAGGGTCCCATTACTGTTTAAATGTGAACTCTTTCTCAATCGCTCATGTGTTGGGGACTTGGGGAAATTCTGGGTAAAATTTTTGAGTTGAGTGGGTGGCCCCCTCTCAAAACTGGGGGCTATGCCTAAAATCTGGATAAGGTCTCTGCAGATTCTCATTCCTCTTTGTTGGATATTTCCGCTAATATATGTTTATATGCAATGACCAATGACTAATTAGGAAACACAATTTTAAAATCCCCCTGCAACAGCACAACGAGAGATGAAATATTTAGGAATTAATGAAATAATTATAAACTAAAACTATGAGACTGTGGAATATTAATGAAAAAAAATAGAGGGCCTAGTAAATGGAAGATATCAGCACTTCTCATATAAATGCATGGATTCAACCCAGTCCCTTCTAAAATCTCTGCTTATTTAACTGATAGAAAATTCATATAAAAACAAGTCTTTAAAATTTAACTAGAGGGTTTCAATTTTCTTACTGTAAAGTTTACTACGAACCCTAATGTGGTGCTTTGAATAGATTTTGCCCACACAAATTCATGTGTTTGAATGCTTGGGGCATAGGAAGTGACACTGTTAGGATGTGTGGCTTTCTCTGAGAAAATGTGTCAGTGTGTAGGCTCTACCACTGTGGAAGAGAATCTGCTCTTGGCTGCCTTTGGGTCAAGATGTAGAGCTCCTAGCTTCTCCAGTACCATGTCTGTCTGAACATTGCCATGATGACAATGGACAAGAACCTTTGAAACTATAAGCCAGTCCCAATTAAACTTTGCCTTTAAAAGAGGTGCCTTGGTCTCTTCATAGCAATAAATAAATAAAACACTAAGATACTCCAAGACTTGTTATAAGTGATATATATAGACATAGTAGATAAATAGGATAACATAAATGGTTTGAACCCACATTTGTGATTTACTGATTTTCAGTGAGAATCCTAATACAATTCAAAGGGAGAATGAATGATCTTTCCTGTAAATAAATTAATGTATATCCCCACATAAAATGAAAATGAAAAAGTTGGATATGTTTCTTACTCTGTATATGAAACCTCATAAGTTGAAATGTAAACATATTAGCTTAAAATGATAATACTTTCCAAATAAAATATAGTAATACATTTTGTGAGCATGGAGTAGTGATGCTTTGTAATATGACACTAAGTATAAAAGAAATGAAGAAAAGTGGGTAAATTGGGATTCATCAATATTTAGCACTTTGTGAGGCAGAGGACACCTGTAAATAAGTGGGAAGACAACACAGGATGAAAGAAAACATTGCAAATTTTTTATACATGATATATTCCTATATCTAGCAGATATAATAACTGCGAAAGTTCAATAAAGTTAACAATGCAATGCAGTTAAATTGGAACAAGGAGTGTACTGTGTTGGCCCAACAACTAAAGCTGCTGGCTGCAAGATCGGTGACCTGAGCTGCATCCCTGACACATCTATGATGGAAGAAGGAAAGCAACCAATTCCCACGATTTGTCTGCCGAGGTTCACCTACAAGCTCTGAAACAGATGTGCTCTCCATCCACAGGTGAAGTAAATAAACAAGACAAAAGAATGGGGAAAGGGCTCTAGGCGACATTGATCCAAAGCAGATATAACACATTACTAAAGAGCACAAATGATAGAACGTATTAGCCATTAGGAGAGTTCAAATCAAGAGCATGGGCATCATCAAATGTACTATCATTAATTACTGTTGGTGAGGAGTAGAACTCTCATGTCTATTTCATTGTTGATGTTTCATTGGGATGCTTCATTGTTGATCCATTATAAAATTCATGTACTCCCAGCAGAGTTATCCTGTAACGTGGACAGTCCTCTCTTTATCATGTATCCGTGAGAAATAAAATATATCATATCAAAACCTAAACATAAACAATAAGGCAAAATTTATTCACAGTACTAGCAAAAGGACAAATCATACAAACATTAAAAATGCATCAACTGATAAATAAAAATTTTCATCACCATATGATGAAAATGAGTTCAGTAATAACAAAGAATCGATATTGAATGGGCATGCTGGGAAATGCACGAACCTCAACCATGTTATAGAACAGGTCACCAAGGATGCACATTCTATGATTTTACTTAAATAGTAGATGTGGTCTGGGGAGACTGATAGACAGGGTGTTACGGGTTTTCAGGAGAATGTTCCAAAGAACACTGGGCTAACGCAGTGAGTCATGAGTACGGAGTTTCTTCCTTGGGGAGAAAATATTCTAAAATTGTGATGTTATTACATCTTGGCACTGAGTAAAATGATAAGTTATTTAAATCTCAATAAAATTACCATTGTCAATAAGAAGTTGCTAGGCCAATGCTTCCTAGTGGCCTGGATTGCCATATCAAAAGCAATGGAATTAAATTTACATCCACCTTAGGAAAAAGGGTCACAGGACTTACATGAGATGAAAAAAATAACGTGATTTTCCAGATACACTCAGAAGCAACCATTGTATTAAAATTTAAAAAATGTTACATCATTTATATGAGATAAAATTAGGAGGGAGATGAGTAAGAGTGGTAACTTATGATGCAAAATTGACCCCTACTAAACAAAGGTCAGAAAGAGAATATTAGGTACATGTGTCCCAGACAGTTCTAAAGTCTGAAGCATTTTTGTATGGTTATTCTTAAGGCATTCTCAAACTAAAGTCAGCCATCAGAGAAGTATTGTCTCCAGTAGTGTTGTAACACTAGGCCTCTTAAAAGCCTGGTCCATGCATCTCAGGATTCATTGCCCTAGTATAAATACGATAATGGATTCAAAGTCCATCTTTGTATTTGATAAACTTTGAATGTGTGATGTGAACATCATAGATGATCCTTGGTTGGTTCCCAGGTTTCCTGTATAAGGTTGAGGTTAATCATCAAATCAAAACAATTGGGAGAGGCTGCCTCAGATAGTAAGGGGAGGCTTGCACTGGGAAGCTCATCTTGGATGTTGGCTAAAGCAAATCTAAACTGGCAATTTAAATTCGGCTTTTGAAACATAATGTAATTTCATCTTTTCTTTCCTATTTTCCTTTCAAGCCTTCCTATGTGACCCTTTGCTCTGTCTAAAAACTATTTCCTTTGACTTTAACTTCTCTCTCTCTCTCTCTCTCTCTCTCTCTCTCTCTCTCTCTCTTTCTCTCTCTCTCTCTTCCTCCCTCTCTCTCTCCTTCTTTCCCTCTCTCTCTTCCCGCACATTTATTCCTTAATCTATAAGTACAAGCTGCTCAGTCTGTAAAATGTCATTTGTATGTATATACTTTCAAGGTTCAGCACTTGATTTGAATAACAAACTGAGAGACAAGACCCTGAGAAAGACTGTTTCCACTTTCAGAATGCCTTAGTTACCTATACTTCTTTGTCTAGGGATAAAGGCTTTTGAGTTTCCCTCATCCGTGTTAACATGACCATTAATGTCTTCCTTAATGAGGTCTTGTGTACGCAATGATGCTGGTATTTCATGAGTGTACCTATTTTTTTTTTATATGTGTAGGAGACACAGTCTCACAGCAAACTTCCTCTGGTTCCTACAATATTGCTGTCCCAATTCCACAGTGATCCCCAATCTTTAAATAAAAGATTTGTTATGGGTTTGTTATGGATTGCTATGATTGGTTTTGGTTTCCTGTAATGGTTGGTATCTATTGCAAAGGGATATTTTTTAATGATGAATGAGGGCTAAATTTATTTTTGGAATATAAATACATACGCACTCAGACATCATACTGATTCAGTAAAGTGGCAACTGTAGGCTATCTTTCAGGCCTTCTCTTGTCCTAGATAGTGGGTTATGTTTTCAATGCTAGGCATGATTACTCTATTGTACTGAGTGGACCTTAAGTCCAATTAGATAGCTACTGGTCAACACCAAGTTATGTGTGCCATTATTGCCCCCTCAGAGTTGTGTCATGTGGGTTGTTGTTGTGGATCACTAGTGTTAGAGTTGGGTGAGGCTATCATTGATTTCCTCCCATTGACACTTGGTTGACTGCTTCTGGTACCATGAAAGCGAATCCTCATGGAGGAGGATTATAGGTAAGATCAGTTCAGGTTCTCTGAGCTTTTTGTTTAAGGTGAATGGTGTATTCAGCAATAGGAACTTAAACTATTGGGAGCCAACCAAGGGCTGCAGCAGTAGTCTATATTTTAGGCATTTCTTGGACTATCCTGATCACCAAGTCAAAAAATGCCTTCTTATGTTTTTGTTAGGATTCTCATTATATAAGAGTATGACTCGTTGGGAGTATTGTCAGCCTACATAAAAAATATTTATATTATATGCATACAGATCTTTAGTTGTAATTTTAGAGAGGTAGATAATGATTCCATATAATGATTCTTCACACATCCATATTGTTATTAATGATATTATTGTTTTATATCTATCTTCTTTCCCTCTTGGTAATCATAGCGCTCTCATTTTCCCATTTTCTCTCTTCAAATCATTTGTACTTTTCTATATCCTTCTTTCCTGCTTCTTTGCCCTCGCATGGTTCCTCACTTTTTGCTTTCTCAAGACTGTTTAACAGCCTTAGTACTCATGGAACTCACACTGTAGACCAGGCTGGCCCCAAATTCAGAGAACCGCCTGCCTGTGCTTCCAGAGTGCTGAAGGTAACATTTCCTTCCTTCACTTTACTTTTTTGGAGTTATTTCTATACATATACTCACATATAAAGCCATGCAGCTGAGAACCACATACAGGAGAGAATTGTGACATAGAAATTTGAAATACAAATTTCAGACTTTATAGAACATGGAATGCAGATTGAAGATACTACTTTGGTATCACAAAGGGACATTTAGTAAGTGTAGATAAGAAAACGTATATGGTACAAGGAAAGATTAAGATTGTGTATTCCCCATGGAATAGTTCCTAAAGGATGTGAAGGAATCAGTAAGGCCAATGGCTCGATATTGTAGGACCATGTTGTGCACAGGAGTGTAGCCAGCAAGAGCATTAGGCTCTCAAGTTTCTGCAAGTGATTTTTTTGGCAGAAATGCTGATGGAAAATGCACAGAAATGAGTTAGAGCAGTAGGCTGTGCCAGACAGTGGAGGGTTATAAGTATCTTGTTAGAACTTGATTTTGAATATTAGGAAGAAACGTCATTATGACTTTGTTGTGGACATAGGAACTTTGTGCTTTCTAGCTTATATTCTTATTAGTATCTCCATGCTTCCTGTGTCTACACACCCACACACAGATATTTTTGGGGATACGTTTTATTCCTTTTTCAATATGTCTTCTGTTAAGATGCAACTCATAGATTTCAGTTTTCAGCATCTGGAGATATAGTTCTATGTATTGTCACTCATGTTTTTAGGGGACCTTCTTTTGACTCTGTTGTTGGTGACTCTCTTTAAGTATAGACTGAACACTTTATAGGCTCCTCTGTCATTTCCTCCTTACCCTCCAGCAGCCATGAGCACTGGCGACTATTTCTGAATCTTTCGTTCCCTATTCTTGGCTTCATTGTCTAGAAATTCTGGTAGATACTCTTATTTCTAACTTTATTTTAAACTTGATTTGGGGACTCCTGGTTTTTCTTTTCTAACAATAAAGTTGCCATTTAAATGATGGCACACAGCTCTGGAAAAATGGCTCAGCAAGTAAAAGTTCTTCTGCCCTCCCAGAAGACCCAATTCAGTTCCCAATATGGATGTCTGGCGGCTCACAACTGCAGATGACACCAGCTCAAGGAGATCAGACACTCTTTTGACCCCACATGTACTGAGCTCATGGATACACATGGACATGTGTGCATGTGCACATGCACATACATCCACAAATGAAAAATAAAATCTTAAAGATAATTTTGGCACACAGATGCAATTATATCTAGACTTTAAAAAGAATTCCTTTCTGAAGGTCCTGATTTAAATGATGAAATTCAAAAGTTGCAGAAAAAAACAGTGTCTAGAACATTCTCATTTTTTATACCTAAAAATATGGAAGGTTATATTCGTGTTGGATTTATTGTGGGAAATGTTTTCATTGCAATAGCAGAATGTGTTTTCTTAATTTGGGGTTTTACAAATCATACATTGAAAATCATTCAAAGAAGATGTAGCCCTAAGATTATTGTTAACTCCTTAAACAAACTCTAAATCTAAGGCTCAGGGTTTCTAACCTGTGACCCTGATACTATTTCAATCTGGCCCTCCAATTTCCTTTGTCCTATCTCTGTGCTGCTTCCTCCTGCTTTTCTTCCTTCTTCTGCATCTTCCTTAAAGTGTCAGAGATTTCTTGTTGACCACTCTATGATGGATAGTGGTAAAAGTCCGCAAAAGGCTGAAGTATGTGACCAGATAGCCAGAGTGCTAATCCCTTACCTACTACTTTTTTTTTCTTTTTTTTTTTCCGGAGCTGGGGACTGAACCCAGGGCCTTGCGCTCGCTAGGCAAGCGCTCTACCGCTGAGCTAAATCCCCAACCCCTACCTACTACTTTTTAATTGCTTATCTTTTCACGCTTGTATTATGAGAAGATATAACTTCTCCTAATCTCTTCTTTTATAAAAAAAATTGAAGGTGATACTAGTAATAACCATAAAATATAACTATGAGTGCCAAGCACTCTTGAAATACAACAATGGTTAGAGGGTTCAATAAAATATTGGTTTATATGTTTTTTAAGGATTTCCTTCATTTTGGATTATTGTAACCTCTCTCCTCTCCCCTCCTTTCCCTTCTTCTCACCTTTCTTCTTCATGTTAGTTACTTTTTACAGCCAGAACCATCTCAACAGCATAAACTCTGAGACAACGATGTATTAAATATCATCTCTCTGCTTATGTATTTTGTGGCTATTGTTCTTTATGGAAATTGTTAATGGAAATAGTATAAACTTACACAATATCTGGATCTATATAATAGTGAGATACATTGCTATAGACTCTATAGATCCTTAACTCTGTTCACAACGAGGTCATTGGAAAATGTATGACCACCAAGTCCAAGGAATATACTAGGAGCTAAGAAAGGGGTTCCTATCTTACAGTGATCATTATGTAGCTGCTCAAATTCTGTGAATTTCTAGTCAATTGAATTTTTCAACATGTGAGATACTCCAGGGTTTAATTTTTCTCAATGAGCGTAGGAAAATCCCATTAACTGAATGATAACAGAATATATACTATTAGATATTAAAACAAAATGGTGATGTAAAAGGTATTTGAAATTAATGTCTTCACTACTTTGAATTAGTCTCTTCTGCACCAGGAAGTATATTCTAGACCTTGAGGTGTCCATGACAATGTACTTGATATATTTTAATAGTTCCAAGCCTAATAAGCAATGATTCTTTGAATTTTCATTGTCTGTTTTGACTTTATACATATTTAATAATGTCTTTCTCTTATGAGCTCTAGCTCTAAGAAAA
Organism: Rattus rattus; assembly: GCF_011064425.1. Lineage (NCBI taxonomy): Eukaryota > Metazoa > Chordata > Mammalia > Rodentia > Muridae > Rattus > Rattus rattus. The sequence continues at coordinate 88,373,539 of NC_046165.1, read as the reverse complement.
TCAGCGAACTTTTCTCATTTCTAAGATATGATCTTTGGTAAAAAGTTTAGGATAAATGTCATTATAATCTTTTAAAATAAAATAAAAATAATTCAATATTTTGGCCATATTATTTGTATTAGCCAGGGTCTCTAAAGGAACAGAACTACTGGAATGAATATATGTGTCTCTCTGTGTGTCTATATGTGTGGTTTATGACTGTCTCTCTTCCCAACTCTCTCTCTCTCTCTCTCTCTCTCTCTCTCTCTCTCCTCCCACCCCACATGCTGTGTGTGTGTGTGTGTGTGTGTGTGTGTGTGTGTGTGTGTGTGTGTGTGTGTTTAAATAAGGGTTTATTGGACTGGCTTACATTCTGTTGTCAGGCTAGTACAACAATGGCGTAGCACAATATAAAATCCGAGAATCCCAGAGTTGTCCAGTCCACAGGGCTAAGTGTCTCAGCAGCCATAATTTAGCACTGGAGTCTTGTAGGATCCTTAGAGAGCTGCTGTTCTTCAGTCTGTGTTAGAATCCCGAGAAAGTGGATTTAATATCAAACAACAGCTTAAGACACACTTGCTAGTCAGATTAGGGGTAAGTAGGAGGAAAATAACCAAAAACAAAAACCCAAAACATTTTCCTTTTTCCATTTTTTTTTAAATGTGGGCTGCCAACCAGAAGGTGCAGCCAAAACTTAGTGAGGGTCTTTTCTTCCAAATGAAGTGTTTAGGAATATTTCTTACAGGAGTGCCCAGCAGCTTGCATTTAAGTCCATTCCATATTATTCAAGTTCACAGTCAAAATTAGACATGACATCCTTCATTTGTGTTTTCTTCTTCTAGATATCAAATTATGTTTGCTGAAAATGAGTTATATGATATTCTTTGTTCTATCCATATATAATACACACAAACATATTTATATGATTTTAAAAATCCAACTAAATTATACCTATAAAATATTAATTATATAACCTATAGCATTGGGTTTTTAATGATTAAAGAACTCTCTCTAGCAACGCCTGAGGGAAACAGTGGTATAAAGATATTTTTCTTTATAATGTAAGCTTTAGATGGTGAGTTTTGCTTTTAGCTAAAAAGAAAGCAGGAGAGGTAAACACTGGTAATTTCCTTTTCAGTTACAAGTTGAATGTTTCTAGTTAATTCTCAGGAAAACTTATTCGGGTGGCATTTTGAATTCTGGTTTTGTCAACCTATGTTATTTCAATTACTGTTGAGATCTAAAGGAAAGCTCTGTCAGACTCCAGTCAGCCTCACACAGGTGCCGGAAGTCATCAGACTGGGTTGAATCTGCTGGGACGAGGATGAAAGCTAAGCAGCCACTGTAAAGGAAACAAGCAAGCAGACATCTTGATTTCTGGTCAAATGAAAAATATCCGATAATAATGTTAGTGCTGAAAACAACACAAAACATGATAAAAAGCCCCAAACTCATGCTCAGAATCATACAGTCAAATAGAACAATAGCTTTCACTTCCCAACACATAAATCTTTCAGCCTGGCTCATTTGTTTTACAAATCACATGTTTGGGCATAAGGAGAATGGTGTTAGGCAGTTCCCAGAGGTGATTAGAAAGACTGTTTTCTCGACACACAACTTGTGTTGAACTTTGACCCTGTTCTTTTTTAAATTTTATTTATTTATTTATTTATTTTTTTAACTTTGAATTTATTCATGTTCACGTAGTTATTGCTGCAAGTACACCATGTTTGTGTAATACCATCAGATGCCCTAAAGAGGGTAAGAGTCTTCTAGAGTCGGAATACAGATGCAGATGAGTCCCCCCGATGTGAATGCTGGGTACTGAACCCGGAACCTCCATACCACAGCAGGCTCTGAACCCCTGAGCCACCTTCCAGTCTCAGGTCACACATTTTTAAAGCAGTCATTCCCTCCAAAGTTTATACCATTATTTTGACCACCCTTGGAATATAGTGTAAGTTGTCTAGACCTTAATAATCAAAGCTCAGTTTCAGGCCATTTTAAATATTGCATACATGTCATCTGAAAGGTGAAAATTATTGCTATGACGTTTTCTAGATGATCACCTAACAATGCTGTCTGCAGCACTTCCTGTGTGAAGATAAAATGAGGAAATCTATGTGAGCGAGTTTGTCATCTATATGAGAATCATGTGGTTAGCATGGCTACTCCTGCGTTTTTGGCCAGTGTGGGCTTTACAGGCATGCTCACATTTACTTCACGAACTAATTGTTCCTCTGTAACATGTCAACTTCAACTTCACAGATTGTGTGTTTAATTGATAAAGAAATAGAATACACCACGAAACCTTTCCACTTATAAAATACCTGTCTCCTAAATGATCACATGTTCTGGCATAAGGATAATGCATTTCCTTCTCAACAGCTCATTTTTCTATTCAGCGTGGACCGTTAAAGTGTTTTTTTTTTCCTGTTGATATTTGAATTATTTGCTCATTCGTCTAATAAACGAACCAGATAATTTTGAGTGGACATAACGGTTCGTACTCCTTTAGCTCTCCATCTGAGGTTTGACTTGTTGAAACTCTGAAATAGCTCATTCCCCGAAGAGGAATTTAAGTTGGAAAATGCACATTAGGTCAAGGCTTCTGTAACGATGCGAACTGCCGCTTGGCTGTGGCACAACCTGTTAGAAACTGAAATATATTCGAAAGTAGTAACGATTGTGTTTTATAAATAAGATAGAACTCACGCAAACAGAGCCTGACTAAAGCTAAAGGTCAGCAGCCATCTGTTCCACGGTTTGATTTAGAAGAGCAGGTTTAGCCTCTCATGCCTGAGCTGCTCTCAAATGCCCAACAACAGCAGCACCCACAATAAAATAATATCAGTTGCAAGGCGAAGCTCTGAAATTTCTCCCTAAAGCAAAGTGCCCCCCAAAAATAAACACAATGATATATTTATTTTCTTTTCAAATATTTTCCTACGGAACTTGAAAAACGATGCAGCTTCCTAACCAGGAGGAGTGAGCTAAGGACCCAGTACTGTGCAGTGAAGCGTACCGAGCCGGATTCTAGAACATAGACGTTGAGATGTTTGCACAGCAAGCATTACACAGACTTTTCCAAAGATAGTGTTGCCTATCTGCTTGAGAGAGGACCTGTTATCATTTCTTTTCTTTTAGATTAACTTTATTATGTGAACGGGTATGCATCTGTGCCGTGTACCTTCAGGTGCCACAGGCAGGTCAAAGAGGCTCGAAATTCCCAGAGCTGGAGTTATAGGTGGCTGTGAACTGCCTGACCTAGTGCTGAGAATTGAACTCATGTCCGCTGTAAGGAAAGCAAGTTATCTCGACTGCTGCCATATCTCCAGATCTCAGTGCTGTTGCTGTTGTTGTTGTTGTTGCTGCTGCTGCTGTTGTTGCTATTGTTGTTGTTGCTAAGTCTGGATATAGATGCATCTTTCTGAGTTTTTAGATCAGAACACAGGGCAATTAATGGAAGGTTCTAGGTAGAGCAGGACCCTAAAGCTGTAAGACTTGTAAACCTGATCATTCTTTTTGACTGCATCAACCCTTTTTGGTATTCCTACAGCTGATTTCAATTTTCTCTCTTTTTAACAACTCAGTAAGGGGTTTTACCAGAGCAGACAAGCATGAAATTAATTTTCCTTAGACGTTTACTGACGCTTGGTAGCTTGCTGGTCAGTAGTAACATTGGCATAAATCCTGATGCTGCCTTCCCATCTCCTTTTTAATTCCAGTAAATTTTATCAACATTAATTCCACAAAATATATTTTATGTAAAAGCTTTAAGGAATAAAGAGGCCAGGGCTCCTTTTTTTTCATACTTAATATTGTAAATTTTAGCAAGTTTATGGACGGAACAATACTTTTTAAACTTATTTACTTGGATTTATGTATGAGTCTTCCCCTGAATGTATACCTATATGCACCATGAGTGTGCACAATACTGGCAGAGGACAGAAGGAGATGCTCCAATCTGCTGACATCGTGATCACAGGACTATGGTGGAATGTTATGTGGGTGCTGTGAACCAAAACCAGGTTCTCTGACAGAGCATCAAATGCTTTTAACTGCATTGTCCCTTCTTCACTCTGTTATGTTTTTTAAACCATGGCAAATTAAATCTATTTGACATGTATCCTGGAGAACAGAAAAAGACATCAAATATCCTGGAAGAAGAGTTACAGGCTATCGTGACCTGACATGGATGCCAAAAACCAAAGTTGTGTGCTTTCAAAGAGCAGAAGCTGTGGCTTCTCTCCAAATGTGATAAGCCTTGATACTTGTGGCATGGGCACTTATATCTACAATACAGTAATAGATAAGATACATCAGGGGTCTGTTGAGTAAATAAAAGAGTTTGACTCCTCTTACACATCTCCAATAGCAAAAGTCTTGTACCAAGTGTTGAAGCTTGCTTAATGCATGTTTACCTGTGATCATATCTAAATTTCATAGTGTTAAACCCAGTATGGATCTTTTCTTAAAAAACGATGCCAGATGTTATGATTTCTTCAAAGTCTTTAGGAAGATCTATGACCCACATTTGGCATACGATAGGTCGTTACTATTTGTATGGGTCCAGTTTTCAGTGACTCATCTACAGCAACTTGTAAAATGGTGAGACAGTAGCTACTCACCAGACCTGGGTTTGAGTGTGACTGCTCTCCAGACTGGGCTTCTGTTCTCTGCCTTACGGGGACCCGCTTGTATTTCAGCATTCATCTCAGTCCTCCCTAACTTTGCATGAAAGATGTGAGCCACTGCTGTTTCTCACTTCCTGCTACTAACATTTTATGGAAACAAAAACGTAAAACAAAGTAAAACAAAACAAAACCTCCCTTAGTTCCTGAACTGACATGTATGTTGTCAATCGTATTTTTGAGCATTTTCTGTAGAGCAAAGGCTGTGTAGATTGAGTATTTCGTGTTTTGCCTTGTCAAAGGCCCTCTTCTGCGTCCCACTCAGAGAAGCCTCAGAGTCAATCTGGTGGGGTTTGGGGATACAGTATTCTATTCTCTGACCTGCATCTCCTAAAGGAAAATAATTTATGCCTAGGAAATGCTGCATAAGGCTCACTTCTCTACTTCATGTGCATCTTGTAAGGAAAGCCCATGATCTGAGAGGACAGGAGACCTAGGGAAGGAGAAAGGACTCACGAAGTCAGAAAGGTTTTGTTACAATACTGAAGCATGAGAGACACTTTAGAAAGATGCTGATTAAATTAGGAACCAAAGGATGGGTCTGTCACTTTTCTTAAGAATTCATAGTAGGTAATAACTTCATAAATAAACATATGAAATCTCTATCCACAAGTAAAAAGCTGATAAGTGTCATTACACTGAACTTGAACAAACTATTAAACCAAAGCAACAAGGCAAGCAAATAAAATGTAAGGTGGCATCTGGGAGGAAATATCTTCAACATATATAACCAAGCAAAACACATTAGTTATTTAAAATACATCCCTTTAAAAAACAGAACAAAATTATATCCACATTACTTTACTACATCCATTTCCACCATTGGACTCCAGGCATGTATTGATAATTTTGATTATTGTTACTATTTGGTTGGAACTTTGCTCATCGCTTGCACAAGCTAAGGAAGGAACCCAGCACTTCTTCCCACAAGAAGAAAATCCTGGACTAACCCTTTACCTCTCCCTGTCTCTGAGTTTCCAGCTGCCTATCCACAAATGCCTGACTGTTTTTGTACCTTACACAGTCAAAATCCCAACACCTTGGTCACACAGTAGCAACCCCTGCCCAAAATACATAAAACTCTTACTGCTTTAGCTCTGGGGTGTGGCCTCATTGACCGCCACCTGTAAAGTTATTGAACTTGCCACAGAGCTGTCTCCCAATAAAATTGCCTTTATACTTTTAATTTGGCTTGAATAGTTTTGCATGTGATATTATATATATATATTTGTATATTAAATATACATCTACATTTTGGGTCTTTTTGTTGTGTGCATATAGCTTCAAGGATAAAGCTACTTAGCTACTTCTCCTATCAGAAGTCATCAGAAGTCATCTTATGCTAATAGTTCTTTGCTTAGAGCTGGGATCTTGCAAAAATTTACCCTTCCATTTTAACATGTCTGCTGATATTGCCATCGTTCCAATATTATTTACGTAGCTATTCCTAGTAGAGACCATTTCACAGGAGACTTCTTGGTGTTCTAATTCTTATACTCTTTGTACCCTGTTTTTGATGCTCCTTGAACTTTAGATGCAGAAACTATGATATACATGTATCTTGAGGAAGGACTCTTCATGATCTGTTGATAGCTGCACTGTGCCCAGTTGTAGCTTTTTGTGACAGTCTCCACTTGAGTTGACAAGCTGTCTACAAAAACCATCGCCTAATAAAATACCAATGCCAGACACGAGCAATCCTTTTTTGAATGGTCATGGTAGTCTAAATGAATTCCTAGACAATGCAGATTATTGATGTAGCTCTTGTTTGCCTTTCAGGGGTTGAAGGCAGGATCCTATTGCTGCAGGCCTGGGACTCAGGACCTGAGATGTTGATCTTGTTGCCTCTGACATGAAAGCCTCTTTACTGCGATTCCAGAAATGACTATCCAGACTGCCAAAGGAGAGAAATGATTAAACAGACCTATCCAGCCGAAACATCTATGAGCAATGACAATCACCATCATGGCAAGATATGCATAAAAGTGAAATTAGTGATACTCACATGACAGCAGCAAGCAACAGCAGTCTAGTTGGAATTAAGACTCACTCAACAACAGGGAAATCTTGAGCCGGAATCCTAGCCAGCCTCCTAGGACCAGTGAGGTCATGGACCTTAGAAAAGAATCATCTACTGCCTCTTTCTAGACCAGCATTATTCCTTACTACATACTAAACCTTATTCTTATACCCACAGAATCTGTAGACACCACTCTTCCTTAAAGGAAAATTTCTTAACAGCAAGTGAAAACTATCACCTCAGTAGTAACTATGCTACAAATCAATACCAGATGAGAAACAGCCAAGTATAAAATGACCAAACAGCATGAACCTGCCTTTTAGAGGGGAGGAAGCCTGAATGATTGATGAGGTTTTTTTTTAAGCTTATTATCGCTGAACACAGAAATTCGAGTTTAAATGCCTCTGTGATTCAACTAATACTAAGTAGACTTTGTACAGGAGGCTTAAAATTCCAAAGAAGGAAACTCATGGACTCTAATAATGTTCCTAGGTAGCTCCATTTAGAAAGCATTGTAGCAGTCAGCTCCAGGTAGAAAGCAGGCACAGAGCTCTGGTGCTACCTATAGTAGCCTGGGTGCTTATTTTCTTATTTTCAGGCATCTACAGATAAAGCCAGAATTCTTGCTGTCACAATAGAAAAAGTACGTTCAGATAGTCTCAATATGAAGTAGTTTTAGTTCATTAAGAAGTCTTTTAAAAAATATTTTTAGCAGTTTTTGTTTAAGACATACACGAATGCACAGATACATGTGTGTATGTGTGTGTGTGTGTGTGTGTGTGTGTGTGTGTGTGCATGCACACGTATGCTGTATATGTCCATGCGCATGTGTACCACAGGACATGTAAGGATCAAAGGATGGCCTGATTATCTTCTTCTTGAACACAGGGTTTCTCTTGCTGTCTCCTGCTGTATCCCAGGCCTGCTGGCTGGAGAGCTTTCAGAGTCTCTTCTGTTCCCCACCTTCCACTTACCCAGGAAGATTCAGATTACAGGTGCTTGCTTTTTTGCCCAGTTTCATGTGAGTTACGTTATTAAAACTGAGATCCTTAAAACTACATGGCAAGTTCTCCCTGCACTGAACTATTATCCCAGCATAAAAGGGAAGTTTAAATGTAGATTTTAAGTATATAGGTTAATAGAAAGAGAGGAAAATTGGGAAAAGTATCTGTAAGCTCAAGAGCCTGGATGTGATTTTCTCAAGACAGCCTAAAGCTTACATTTCATTAGGATAACATGTATATAATTATGATAGTTTGGAGATTGCATTGAAAATTGTTGCTAGAGAGCTTAAGGAATTCATGGGATGCTTCCCCATGATCACTGAATAGGATCACATCTGATAAGCTAAAACTATGGGTCATAAGAGTTGCACAGTAGTTAAGATATGTGTTTACTGTAAACAAAGGCTATAGTTTTGTGTCTATCATTCCCAGAAAATTGCAGGTTCGCATCTGGGAAGGGGTAAGAGCACACTTGAAAGAAACAGACACTTAGGCCAAGCAATCGGTTCCTTGTCACTTTAACACCTTAAATGAGCTATCTCTACACAAAGGCGACAGTTTTTCCTCGCAAGCAATCTTACACCGAATTTGCTAACAAATGACTTCAACCAGACTCAGACTCTACGGTAAGGGCTTCTTTTCTATCCAGTGTCTTCTTAATCCCACCCCCTTTATTTTGGCTCTGCCTTCTTATTTTTCAGATCTCAATGTGCTCACTCCATTTTACATGTCCCATTAATCATATTGCTAGGCATATGTCCAGAGGATATGCAATTATAGACTCTCAATGAGATTTCCGTAAAATAGTGTTTGTAATAATAAAACAGTAAGCCATGAAAGTAGCCAGAATCTACTTCAGAGAACCAGAAATACCACTTTGAGTAATAAGGAAAGTGGATGAGTTACAGTTCTTTATAAAGAGTGGAATGAATCTTGAAATTTGTTTGCTAAACTTCATAATCTTAGGCTTGAACACATGGTGTGCTACCTTTTGTACCAAAATATTTAAAACTGACTTCCTCTTGTCTACTCTAGGTAATCAATTTCTTTGTTCACTGAGGAAAAGTTCCTAAAGTTCCCTTCCAACTATTAAATTTTAGGCTGATGATGTCTTGGGAATGATGAATTAATCACATGCAGACCTTTACACTGTCCTTTGTGTATGAAATTCCATAGTTGAGAGCAGAAAGTTTCTATTCTTCCTGAAACAACTGTGTCTCTGTTTACCGTTACTTGCAGGGATAGGCCTGCCATAATTTCCTGTTGACTTAGATGTTGATTTAGGACTCTCTGCCTTTGAAGAGCAGTGCCTAGCACTTGAGCATTGTTTGCAGTAACAGAAGACACATAACAGTTATCAAAGAGTCTAGGATATTAGATATTTTTTGTGGTCTTTAATTATTGACTATTATATTTCATTATATAGAAAAAATATTTTTTATGAGCATTTAACTTGTTTTGAAGGAATTTCTCACAAGTCCAGTTCATTTTCTGTTTATACACATTGCCAAGATCCCATGATCTCACAACTATATTTTTGAGTCAACACTGGTAGTATTTTTTAAAGAAGAATACCTATAGTTTTTAGTGTAGCTATTTTGGGGACATAATCTGTCACCACAATTATTTCTGTAAGTCATCAGGATTAACCTCTCTGGCTAAAACACATTTATCTTTTCAGTATTTATTTTATAATTTCTTATTAAACATGAAAGATATGGTCCTCATGGGAATGCTTGAAGTCTCAAAGTTAAAGGAGAGAAATTATTAGCATTAAACAGTGTTGAATTTATGAAAAAGGTTTGCAGACAGAGAGTATTGGTTACTATATACTAGTGTAAATTAATGTAATATCACCGAATGATCATTTGCTCAGGTTAAATGATAAATGTACAATTTTATGGTTTTGTTTTTTTTTTTTACACTGAACAGTAATGAAACATTTGTAATAGGTATGGTGAGGACTCTGCTTGTCTTGGGGCATTATTTACCTCTGACACCTTGGGACTGTCAGCTCTCTAGTAACTTTTTTTATTGTTTGCTGTCTTAATTTTGTATAAAGCTTTTGTTTTCTGTGTGCAGGTGTGCCCATGTTTACAGTGTTCTAATCTCCTTTCTGTTATTATGATAAATGGCCATACCAAAGGAAACTTGAGGGGTAAAATGTTTATTTGAGTTAATGCTTCCAGGTCAGAGTCCATCATTAAGGAAATCAGGCATAAGTACAAGCAGGAGACATGGGGGAAACTGTTCATTTGAACTATCTCAGGGTCAATTAGTTTTTCTAGGTGGCTCTAGACTCCCTGTCCAGAGATGGTGCTTTCCACAGTAATCTGGCCTCTCCCATATCAATAATCAATTAAAACAATCTCTTATAGACATGGCCAAATGCTATTCAGATGCAAACAATTTCTAATTAAAGTTCCATCTTCCCAGGTTAGAAAAGGTTACGTCAAGTGGGTAATAAAACTAATCAAGACCCCCAAGTACGTGTGCATGGATTCAGAAGGTAACTTGTTGAAGCCAGTTCTTTCCTTCTAGCAGGTGGGCTTGAACTCAGATCATCAGGTTTGATGACAAGTGCCTTTAACCACCAAGCTCACTGACCCTCCAGTCTTCATTCTAATGTTAGACTTTCATTTTGCAGTTAGCAGACTGTGTCTGCTTCTAATTTATGGAATAGCATCTTTCTGATGTGTGTGGTATGGTTTTGCAGCACCAAGCTATCTTCCCCATGGGAATAATGTTCAACTCTGAAGCTTTTCATTCTATGTCATGCTTCTAAGGAACCAACTTGTCAATTCATAGCATGGAAAGATTTCTATTGTCCATATGTAATTAGCTATAGTCTGTGAAGACAAATAATTTTGTTTAAGTTTGCTTTGCTTTTATCAAGTGGAAGATAATGTAACCTATAGTGAGAAATGACCAAAGATTAACATGAATCAAATTGCTTACCAAATTGCACAATAGGTATTGAGATTGTGATCCATGAATCCATTAATGAATTCAACTAATTTTCTATTTTTTATATACCTTGTCAGCTTTTATGGGAATGTAGACTTAGCAGTGTGATTTAAGCAAATAACTAAATCTCTTAGGTTTAGCCCAAAGAAAATATAATGATTTTTTTTCTGAATGCATTGATGACATTCTATCTTGTTTTGTGTTGCTGTGATCAATTCTGTGATTAAATCAACTTGGTAGAGGAAAGGTTTATATTCTGAGACCTGCAGGTCAGAGTTCATTATTGAGGGAGGTCAGGGCAGAAGCTGAACCAGAAATGTTATAAGAAGTCTTCTTTCTAGTGAAAAGACCTCCGGAGAGGACCTTTCCCTCAGGAGGAGACCCCCAAGCGCCCAATGACCGAACCGAGGCCACTCGGATACAATCAGCAAGAGGGTTTATTGGAAAACACAGGTATTCTCTTGAGCTTGAGCAGCTCCAGCATGGGGGCTTTTAGGGGTTTGGGAAGCAGAAGGGCACAGAAGCAGATGCATAATTACGGGATTGGTGGATTTTAAGCGGGCATATAGACATGTTCACATATGATTGGTTATTTCAAAGATGAAATAAGGTTTGCACACACATTGAGGTTTGAATCATATTGAATGAGGTTGTAACATGGTAAAAGAGTACGTGCGGGCTGGGGCGTCCTGAATGTCAAAGGACTTATCCCTTCCTGCCAGATCCGGTACTCCTAGTCTGTTCTGTATTCCTTTCCTTTTATGGTCTGTTAGTTTTAACGGTGACTCGGCCCTAGGTATCTGGGCGTGCCTGGGCTCGTTCAAGCCTGTTGCAGCTCTGAGTTAAGACTCATGGAGTGGGTCTTTCACTAGCTTACACATTATGACACATGTCAAAAAATCTTTCTTATTTAGCTGAGGCTATCCAGGAGTAGCACCACCCACATTGGGATAGGCCCACCCAAGCAATAAAAAATTCAAGATAATTCCTCAAAAATAAAGCAACAGGCCAATTTGATCTGGACAGTTTTTCAATTGAGAGTCCTTCAAAACAGACCACACTTGTTTGTATCAAGTTGACAATAAAAATAAATCAAGACAAACAAGAGTTTTAACAGCTCTCTTCAAAGGAAAGTACTGAGTAGTTAAGTTACCCACTAGGCATGTTCTCATGGACGTTTAAACCAGATTCTAGAAGGCTGATGGTGTAAATAGAAGCCATGAAAATGGAAATGTGAGAATTAGTACTAATTTGTTAAGAAAGAAAGGATGAGAAAATGAAATGACAAATGATAGTTTTGATAGTGTCAAAACTATATAGGACCAATGCTTTACCCCAAAATTTAGTGCTATCACAGGAAGTCTCCATTCCAAGTTTTCTGCACATGTCATTGACTGGAAGTGAATCTCATTGAAATTTTGGCTATTGTGTAAAAGAATTAACCATTCACATCTTATTTATGTGTCAGGAAGAAAGGGAAGCAAAAAGGGATATTTGGTTAGGAAGATAACAGTGTTTTCCAATAAATGGGAATTATAACTTAATCACAACACTTTCAGAGATCTATCCCAGAAATGTGAATACATGGAAAATGAGGTATACAGAAAACAACTGAAATATTTTGAAGACATTAGAAATGTAATACCAATTCCGTGTGTGTGTGTGTGTGTGTGTGTGTGTGTGTGTGTGTGTGTGTGTATGTGAGATTAAGAACAGCACATTAGTGCCAGTCTGTGGTCAGCTGCAGGGCTAGTTAGAGAAATTATCTCTGTCATTCCTTTTGTTTTATTCTGAGTCTAGAGGTCTAGAAAGAGGCTTGGCAATCTCTGGTCCTCATTTCCTAAGTGGTGCTAATATGGTAGACATGTGTGTAGGAGGACATTTTGAAAAAGATTTCAAATCACTATTAACCTGAACTTTTATTTTTGGTGTCTGATCTTTATTCATTATTATCAACTAAACTGACTTTGATTTTGAACTGCTTTCTAACAATGACTCATCACTATTTAAAAAGTATTTCTCAAATTCTTTAAAGCTCCAATATAGGCTTGGACTTACATATCAGTTAGCACACAGTCATATAGTTTCCCCTCACCAATCAGTATTCAGAAACTATGACGCTTATTGAAATTTTATTATGTGCAGAACATTGTGAGGATTCAGAAATTATTAGGTATTTGTATTCTTCCCCAAGGGTTAATGACACAAAGGAACTGGCCCTAAAAGATACAAGAAACCATTCTCTGCTATGTCAGACATTCCTAGTTCCAAAATGTTCCCCAATATGTTACTATATTCAATGTACAAGACAATATATAAAGATGATAAAGTAAGTCTTACAATAATCAATACCCATTTTATAGAAAATTTTTGTTCAACTGGATAAATAAGAAGTCAAGTTATCAACTTGTTTTGATTATTTATTTTTGTCAATTTGATACAAGCTAGGTTCATTTGGAACATCAACTGAGAGATTTTCTCCATAAGACAGGCCTATAGGCAATCCTTTAGGGGTATTTTCTTCATTGGTGATTGATGTGGGGGGGCCCAGGCCACTGTGATCTTTGCCAGCCACGAGTAGTTGTTCCTGGGTTGTATTAAAATATAAGCTGAATAAACCACGAAGCAAAGGAATAGGCAGCATCTGTCCATGATCTGTGCTTTGGATCTGGCTTCCAGTCCTACCTTAAGTTCCTGCCTTGACTTCACTCAGTGATAGACTATTACTCAGGAGTGGTAAGGTAAAATAATCCTGTTCTTCCCCTAAGTTGCTTTTATTCATGTTGTTTTATTCCATAATTTAAAACAAACTGAGAGAAATTTATCATCATAATTGAAATTGGATATAATAAGGTAAGATTTAAAACTTGAATTTCTGATTTAATATGCACTTCAGGCATATTTTTATCTCTTCCCTTTTCATGGTAATATACAAATTAGTTTGATTGTTTTATTAACAGCTTGTGACCATAGCTTGGCATGTAAACAGGTTGGATGACGACTGGCTACTGTGGAAATTATCTCTAGAAACTTCCTTTCTTATATGATTTTCAACTGGAAAAGTTCTCAGGACTGGAGCATACTCATTGTCTATATTTGTGGAGAGGGGGTGATTTAGATGGCAAGAGGGGACTGAAGTCACATCCATGTGTCCTGCAAAGACTAAATTCACTCAGTAGAAAGGGGCATCATTCACCACTTTGATGCAGAAATAGCCAGCATGCATTTGTGAGTCTTTAACTAGCGTAGCAAACCCCTCTCTTGGAGGTAGAAGCCATTTTGGAATATGAAGTAGAATGGTATTATGACAAAATAAAGAACTGTAAAGGATATCAAATGTTCCACTGGCCATATATCCTTAAAGGAAACAAGTCGGCTATGCACCTGCTCTATCATGGGAAGAGATGCTCTAAGGAGACAACTGTCCCATCTCTTCAGCTGTCAGATGTTTAAAATATTTGATTTAATAGAGTTAAAATTTCTCAGGAAATCCCCCTTCCATCGGGAGAAAAATGCTGAAGACTTAGTGACAGCTGAAGACTTAATTGCCCAGGAAATGATCTCACTCAGTTTTGACAGCTTACAGGACAGAATAGCAGAGACAGTGATGGTTCAGTGATGTACAGGATATACTTTGAAGGGGATTGCTTGGTTATGCTTACTTCTTGTCTTCTATGCAAATATAAGTCTCGTGTCAGAGCCTCCAAAGATTCTTCTCAGTGTGGCCTCATTGAATAAATCACATTCTGCTCATTTCTCATCTCTCTCCTACCCTGCTTTGTGTATGAATATATAAGCATGTTAAGGTGAGAGGTTCATGTAAAGTGTTTTCTTTCACCATTCATTCTCTCCCTTATTTTCTCAGACAGGGCCTCTTGCTGACCCTCGAGCTGACCAATTCTGATTTTTCTGGATTGACAGGTCATGGATCTCCAGGGATCTTTCTGTGTTTTTCTGCCCAGTATTGGAGCTATAGGTCTGCATCTCTGCACCTGGTTTTTCTTACTTAGGTGCTAGGTATTTGAACTCAGGTCCTCATACTTCATCAGAAAGCATTTGACAATAGATTGCTATCTCCCAACCTCTACGGTTTTCTTAGTGTACTGGGGAATGGTCATTGAACTTAATTTGTTGGAACAAGTCAGGTCCAGACATTTACTATAAACTCTCCATCAACAAAACTAAAATAGACTGAAATAGTTTTGATTTTATATGTGAGTCTTCCACACTTTTCTCTTCTGCCTGTCTTCTACTATCCATTAGCAAGACAGGAAGTCATTGCATTCAGGAAATAGACAAGCTACCATGCGACTTCTTTGTTTTTAATATATATTAATTGTAGACTAAATACAAAATTTAACTCCCATTTCAAAGGGTTAAACATAATCACAACACTAGAGATTCATGTAGAGTACTACATGTATGGAAAATAGAAACTAAGTTATATTTACTGCCTTGGAACTGCTTTTGGTCTAAAATAGAAAAAAAACTAACTTAAAAATAATGTTTCTAAGTATGTGAAGCAATTCAGACTACATTACACAGTTGGTGAATATTGTTCATTTTCACAATTAAAATTGATGCAATTTTTTCCATAATTATCTTTCTTTATTTTGAGCATTTTAAAATTCATGAGATATGACAATACATACAATAAAAAACTTTCTAGTTTAAAAAATAGTTCAGCTGTATATATATATAAGCATAGATTGAGAGCCATGCAGAAAAAGAGATTTAAAAAGAACAATTGCTGCATTTTCGTGTATTATTAAAAAAAAAATAGGAGGTAAACTAAATTTCTCTTTAGTGTTAGGCCCTGAAGTGAAGTGGTCTATTGCTATATGGGATAATTTGCATAATAATATTTCCTCTTTCTGGTGATTGAAATTCAGCTATTAACAAGTTCATTCTTTATGTGTAAGCATTGTGGTCCTTCTGTAGTCCTTTTAAAATGCAAATGAACTTGGCAGAGTGCACCAAATTGCATTCTTTATGACTTGGCATGTTGTGATGGGCTTCTTTCTTTAGCAGAACAACACAAATGTTTGTAAGTGTTTACAGTGAAATACACAAAGAAAGACATTAAAAGTTGGGAGGGGAACATTTTCCAGGGAGCCAAACTGGGGAGGCTTTTGTTAAAGACCATTGCTATCCCCAGTTTCAGGATCCTAGCAGCGACCATGTCTATCTCCTTATTCCATGTATGTCAGTGCTCTCTGATGTAGTGTGGGCATAGTCTAGTCTTATGTGTGAAAGTGGGAGTCACTCCCATGGGATGCTTGCCAGCATGGCTCTCTTAGATTCTGGGGCCTGGTATCTTCTTGGGCATCCATTTTAGGTTTAAAAGGAAGGGTCATCTGGGGTTAGGGACAAAGAGCAAGTTATTGCTCAAAACTCCTGGAAGATGTGGTAACTCTTTGGGGGCAACTGTTTTCAGTCACCATTCCATTCCAGATACTGGGAAGCTAGCCTAAGTGTTTCTGGTTCACAGATAATTTAATATACATATAGTAACGTTTTCTGCTTCTAGTGGTTTTCAATATTATTAGTAGGAATAATCTTTGTAGTAAGAAACCCTAATATTTTAAATAGAACTCACACTGTGTTGGCCAAAGATGTGATTTCTCAGGCAGAGACAAGGTAATAGTCCTGTAATCTCTTATTTATAACTATCACCTGTGGGCTTCATACCACATACGAGAACCTGTACTGTCCAGTCTTTAAAATGGCTAAGTAGATACATTACAGAATTTCTTTTTATTGAAAGTTTTTTTTTTTTTTTTCTTTTTTTTTTTTTTAGAGCTGGGGACCCGAACCCAGGGCCTTAAGCTTCCTAGGTAAGCCGCTCTACCGCTGAGCTAAATCCCCAGCCCCTTATTGAAAGTTTTTACTCAATATATTCTGATTGTTTATGGGGCATGATTGAGACCAGTGACACAGCCAAAGTTAGAGAAAAATGAGGTATTATAACTGAAATTTCTGTGATTTGATTTAATTACATATAATTTTGCACATATTTAATACTTTCATTTCTCTCTGTGTGGCGTGTGCATGTTTATGTGTTCATCTGTGTACACACATGGATGTTTTATGTATGTGTGGAGGCTGACATTGGATGTCTCCATCTAGTTCTGAGTACACTCTGCTTTTATACAAGGTACCTCCCTGACCATGGAGATCACTAATTCAGGAAGAATTTCTGGCCAGTGAACTTCAAAGATTCTCCCATCCCAGCCTTGCCAGCCCTAGGATAACAGGCAAGTACCACCAACCCAAGTTTTTATTCAGATGCTGCAAATGATAACACAAGTCGTTAGGTTTGAATAGCAAGCCCTTTATGGCCATCTTCATCCCTTCTTCATTGCTTTTTAAATGGTCAAAGACCATCCTTTTGGCTTGGGTGTTTACCGTCATGTGTCTTGCTTCACAAATGCTGAAACTTCTTTCACTTCATCATGTTGTCGGCTTCGCATATTCTCTGCTCCCCTGATGCAAAATATTTTTCTTCTTCTTGGTCCTTTTCCCATGCCAAGTGAGCTCTTGTGTTCTACTTGTCACTCAATGGTATTGGCATATGACCTGATCCTGTCCAAGCAGACCCAAACAAAATGTTTTTAAAAATAATACTTTGCTTGTTAAAGACATGTCCAGGTAGACATTGAGGCTCAGGTGTCTTTGTGCTGTCTCACCAAATGTTTATCTAGAAACTACTTGTGTATTGTTTCAACTTTTTTAAATCCATGAATAAATATATTAATAAATTACATTGAGGAAAAGGTGGATCTCACACAGAATGAGTTCACGAAATCATTATATTTAATAGCCATGGAGCTCTTATACGACGGTACGTTTGGATAGCAGAAATGACCAGCTCTGTCATTCCTTGTAAACCACTTATGGATTTCTACTATTTATTGTGGGAAAGTATCTAATTCAACCACCACAATTCTTAGTTTTTGTTTCTTTGCTCTGCAGCCAGACAGAGAGGGTGCCTACTAAGACTCCCCTTGTGATTACAGTTTCCCAATGGTTAAAACTTGTTGTCATTTCACAGCTTACTTGCTGGTACCTCATTCCAGAACAGATTTTTAAGCAATTTAAAGTTTAAAAATCTGAAAAGCATTACATTTAGTTTGCAAAATTGCAACATGATTTTTACACTCATATTTCATTAGTTCATGCAAATTTAAATTGATAATTATAGCTACAATAATGAGTAAAACAAAAATATTCAGTTTGTAGGAACAGCAATGGCTGAAACTGCAAAAATGGCCTTCACCTACTACAGGACTTGTAGAGAGGGAGTGTGGCAGAATGGAGACATTTGTCTTCCCTGATAAATCTGTCCTTTCCTTTGCTGAGAGTGCTCAATTCAGAACCAGGATCCGTGTGTCCTTCACAGGTTTGTTCTTCAAAGAAGACCAAACAGTGGCAATTTACTGTGTATCAAGGAAATCACAATATATCTATGATTCTCCCTTTGTTTGGCCTCTCACTAAAACCAGGACAAGCAATCAGGAAAAGTCTTCCAAAGTATAAGACACTAGGTATAGTGCTATTCCAATACTCTGACATTTTCTGACTCTTCATCTTAATAACTGTTTTCTCTTACAAGTACACTGCATGGTTCCACCAACATTCTCCAGTGTTCTCAGAAGATCCCATAACTTTTATAAAACTATTTATACTTTCAAAGTGATTCATTTTCAAACATTTTTCTTAGACCAAAGAAGCCTTTTTGCCCTACTACTCAGAACTGGAATCTCCTGTCAATCAATGTGCCTCCTCCTGGGAAGGCTTAATGATGATACGATTGATAATTACAGCAGTGTTTCTTGGGCTTGAGTATATATGAGAAGAGTCTGGAATATTTGGTGAAACAAGGATCAGTGAGAACCTCATAAAAGTTGCTGCTTCAGTAGGTCAGAGATGAAGGTCCACCAAGAACTGGAGGTTCCTGAAAGTTTCTAGGTCAAATGTTCAGTGATCACATTGGAAAGAACATGTTCCAGCAAGTGTTGGGTTTGGCTGGATCGGAAAGGTTTGATTTACTTTTGCTTTTTTTCTGTTTCAACATTTCATGGGTTATCTGCATAAGAGACAACTGTGTTCAAACTTTTAATTTGCCCAATATTTTCAGTTTTCATTTCCTTCTAAAATAAGCAACAAAATTTACAAGATTTGTTTTCACAGCATTCCTTACTTTTCATTGTATTGTCAACACTTAGTCCAAGTGTTGATTCTCAAAATGAATTCTTACTTCCCAGGAGAGTCTACGGAAACTCATACACAGTTTGTAAGGAAGCACAAGTCAGATGCATTCTTCATGGCTCAACTAAATTGTTTCTCTTCACTATCTCGTCCGTATTATGATGACAGTCTCAAGCCTTGATGTTATTAAGTACAGAGTCCATATATCAGTATAGGATGATGTCATTATGCAGCAAGGCAGGTCCAGGATAAGCTGTAACCTATCATTGGATGAGAAGGAAGGATAGACAGGGGAATGTCTAGGAAGGACAGGGAGGAGGAGAAGTAGCGATGGGAATCAAGTTGGAGATGACTGAGGAAGATGATTCTAGTCTGGGTGGTCTAGGTCAATTTTATCTTGTCTAGGTGGGTGGTTCCTATCTTTATGAATTGACAGTGAATTTATTCTGTGGGTGTTTTATGGATTGAGAATTTAGCATGTAAATCTGATTCTTGGGTTACAATTTGTTGAGTCTTGGTTTCACCTGGTGGGTGGCTGGAAATAGAGAGTTCCTGGCTGGCCAGCGCTAGCTAAGGCAACTAGAAGATAGCTAGGCTAATGTGGTCTCGTGTCACATTGAAACCAGGTGCCACTGAGATAAATTAGTGTTAGTCTTGTATGGCCCTATAGTGCCAGAACTAACACCAGGGAGCTACTGCTCAGGTCCAAGAGTACCAGGGGCCTAATATGGAGCAGTGATGTGCAGGAACTGGTCGCACCTAATTTTTTAATTTTTACCACACCAATTTAGTACCATTTTTGTTTTAATTTTTGTTTTGTTTTTCTTCTCCTGTCTTTTTTCTCCCTCCCTCCTTTTCTCCCTCTTCTCTCTCTCTCTCTCTCTCTCTCTCTCTCTCTCTCTCTCTCTCTCTCTCTCTCTCTCATTAATTTGTTGCTTAACTTTGCATTACCACCTAGGGATCATATTTGGAGTCCTCTTAGTACACACCTAGACAACAAGTTCTCTACAGAAAGGAGATTTATTACCCCAGAGGAGCAATTTGGGGGTAGGGGTGGTGTTATTTCTGGATGGTGAAAGACAAATAGGAAGCAGCAAGTATCTTTGAAGAAGTGGTTTTTAATGGGAAAAAGACATCTGTGCTATGGTTAGCTGTTAAGTTCTAACTGGAAAGGTTTGTCAGTTTAGGCAAATAATGAATTCTATTTTTTGGTTCTTGGTTTTTAGTTTCAGAAATGAGAAAAGGATCAAATAAGAGAATAGACACTGGGTGGGGGGTAGCTTTTGGAGTGTAATCTCAAGGTTAGAAAGGGAAAGACAAGGGGAAAGGGCAAACCAGCTGGCACCATGTTTTTCATGCTCAGGCCTCTTAGAATCTTCCACCTGTTATAGGTAGAAAACCAAACCAATCCAAACCAAACCAAACCAACCCACCCACCCACCCACCCACCCACCCAACCAACCAACCAAAAAAACTAAAGCAACTAAACTAAACTAAATTAAATCCAAACCAAACCAAACCAAACCAAACCAAAACACAAACAAAAATAACCTTCAGAATTACTTTGTGATAGAGCCTCTAATGTTCATAGGCTTGTGAAAGAGTTGCTATTTTCCCATTTGACAGGTGAATTTTTCCTATATACTTCATGTACCTTTAAGTTGTGTGTCTCCAGACATATGATCTTAAAATATATTGGTGTTGCCCATATTTAACTATCTCCATGACTTGCACATGATAATGTTTGTTAAAATGAACATTTTTGTTATCCTGAGAAGCCATGATATAATATTCAAATATGAAGCAGAATGATTCCAAAGGCTTCGATGTGAAGCCTCCAATGATATTCAGAAATGGCAGATTGATGCAGCGTTATAAAGAGTTATTTCCCTCTTGGGCTCAGGACAACTGTCAGGTAAGATTCAGCTTAGAATTCTCCTGGTATTGGTTGAAGACATCTTTGCATATCTGTCAATCAACCTTCCCCTTATTCAACCCCAATGTCTTCAATCTCAAAGACCTTGACCTTATAAGAACTCTTTAGTGATTTCCTCGCATACTCATTTCATTTGTCCAAAATCTCCCTAAAGAACCTAAGATCAAAAGGATGGATGGAGCATCTTCCTTATCTTTATTTTTTAGAGAAAGATTTTGGAGTAGAATTGCACACATTTCAGAGAAATGGCACCTGTTCAATTATGAGCTTGGAGGAGATACTTAATTTCTCTACGTCTTTTTCTCCATCTCAGAAAAGGAATGTTACCAGGGCCCAATGGTGGCCCACATAAAGCATCACTGTGATATATAAGAAGACACAGATGCTTACTTCAGTGATGCCATCAGATGAGTTCGCTCTCTAGGAGATGCGCTGTTAATAGCACTTCCTTCTCCTTTAAGAAGCCACATGAGGTCTGAGTTCCCCAGCAGCTCATAGACAGATGTTGTTCTAATTTAAGAGGAATGATTTTTCTAGCCTGAGAGCCTGGGATTTTCACATCTTCCTCTTGCAGAGTGACAGTTATGTCATATTGTCTCCCTCGTGCTTCTCCATGGCTACAAAGGCCAAGCCCCAGGCTGTTCATTCACACACAGCCATAGTGATGAGCCTCTTTGACAACATGACTTGTAGCCATGTACTGACCTGTTTGACTCTTCTCATAATCAGATTTAGTTGTTTAATTATTATTGTTGTTATGTTCTTAGTATTTATCATAAACTATCATTTTGGGGATATTAGAAATAGCATACACCTATCCCCATGTTTTATTCACTGGCCCAAAACTCCTAATCTTGATTTATCATACACATTCTCTCATATTAAATATGACCATCAGTAATCTCAGCCTGACATTTAACCATGACCCTGTCGACCACTTGCCTTTGTGCTTCATTTGTATCCTTTTAAATTTAAAGCCCATTGTCACTGGAACTAACATGAACTCATCCCCAGGCCAAAATACTAGCTACGAAGTATTTAGTATTTGGTACATGCCAAGTAGGATATTAAATGTTTTGAAACAGTAGTTGTCAACATCTGGATTTCAACTATCTTCGTTATCATTATTAGCAGCAGCAGCAGCAGTGGCAGCAGGGAGTTTCTGGAAACACAAATTATGTATTTGCATTTCCACTTTTGATAAGTTGACAATTCCTGAATCCCAAGGATCTGATAGTTTGACAGTTTCTTCAGGTGCACACATTTGTATGTTGCCACAACTCTCTTTAAAACATTTAAAATCCTAGAATTCAAGGGTAAATGGTTCATGTCTTACAATGAGGAAACCAAGGCTCTGAATATTCAATAACTATTGCGAAGTGTTTGAAGTGTCAGACAGAGGAAAGAGCAGCACTGCAAACCAGTGTCAAACATGGAAGACTCAGTCTACTCATAGCTCTGCTTTATAGACACACGCCATTTGATGGATTTTGCTCTGTAGATTACTTATCCCAGGTAACAACATTCGTATCCTTCTTTACTTCTACACTGTATCTTCTGTGTTATTGGGAGAATTGTCTTCTTCATACATATATTCCTGTGTGAATGTGTAGAGGTCAGAAGAGGACATATAGAGGTCCATTCTCTTCTTTTACTATGTAGGTTTCAGGGATCAAACTCAGGGGATCGGGCTTGATGGCAGGCACCGTTGCCCAGTGAGACATCTTGCCTGCCCATTTTCCATAGTTGAGTCGCTATAATATCCGTATGATAAGTTGTTCTGAATATTTCCACATTTTATCTCCTAATGATATCTCCTGTTGGCTATAGTTCAGCAAAAGGACTCCTGTCCTTATTCCTGAACATGCTAGGCAGGGTAATATGTACATTTCCTGTGTGTTTTCATCCACTTTGAAGTGTCTGAGCGATTTCTTTCTACTCTTTTGCCCTTGCTTTTCAGCAACAAGTGACCATTTTCTCTAAGACCAATCACTCTCACGCTTGTCTCACCCATTCACATTCTTCTTCCCAATGCTACTCAATCATTTCTCCTTTTCTCATACCTGGGACATCTGTCCAACTTGTGACCTCATAGTCGCATCATGAGGGTATGCTTGGATGTTACTTTTGGTATGTATGCTATCCTCCTACGAGTCCCCCATGTTTTTCATCTTCATTTTTTGTTAAGATTATTTTAGAAAACAATAAGTTCTAAGGGTTCTTTGGCACTCCAAATTCTAGTGCTTCTCTAGTGCTTCTAGTGCTTCTTTGAATGCAATTAACTAAGTCTTGAACCAGTTTCTTCTCCAAATAAATATATGCTCTTTATGTAGTATCAGTTACTATATCTGACACAAAAAAAAATATTTCCGACACAGTTTCATGGCATCAAGTTATCAAAACCACTATTGAGAATGCTTTCTACCTTTTAGTTATGCTTTGATGTCTCATCTGTGTCTACCTAATACTTATTTGAATACTCATAATAACTTTTATCATCTCCTTTTTACCAAACACTGTTGTGTGTAGTTTTAAAAAGCACAATTTCTCCTTGCCTGGTCTCTTTGCCCAGGGCCACGGCCCCTCATGACTTAGTTCAGTCCCTTTCTGAGTTCTCAGTGCTTCATAGACAGTGATTACCTAGCTCCCTGGGTGCCAACCTTCTAGATATATTGAACAGATTCTGTTGCATGTAGCTTTTTCTACCCTGCTTAAGCTCAGGGAATAGGCTGTGCTACCAGTCCCCACCCAGCTTCCTTTGAATCCACGGCTAAAAGACACACACACAGACCGCTCATTTTCAACTTGTCTTCTGACACAATTGATGGATGCTACTATCTCCGGCCTGAATAAGCATGCCCTTAAGTAATTCTTCTCTGGGCAGCGCCCACCCGTCCTAAACTTACTGGCTCAGATACATCGAGTTCTTCCTAAAGACCCCTGACACCTGCCTATAGGAGGGGCCACAGGCCACAGCTCCTCCTGAGACCTCACCTCCTTTCTCTCTCCTAAAGATGGTGAAATGGTGAACTCTCCTCTCCTCCCTTGCATCTGTCTCTTTTCCTTCAGGGACCCGGAAGTCCCGCCTATTCCTTCTACCCAGTAATTGGCACATGTCTTCTTTAATGATTCTTCAAGAACCAATTGGGGAACAGGACAGCATCAAAACCACCACTACAAAATTCTTCCATTCCTTATAGTTACTACTGGTTAACTCTCTGTGATATTTCTTTGAACATCCTTGTGTTCTATTCCCCACAAGTCTTGTTGTTGTTGTTGCTGTTGTTGCTTTGTTACGTGTCCTTTTCCTAGCTGTCTTGCCCTTCCTAAATGCTTTCTGCAATTGTGGTCTTTCAGGCTCAAGATTACCCTAGTAACCTCTTCTCTCTGACTAATCTTCTTTGTGTATCTCAGGTGATAATGTTCCCCTACTGAACACTCTCTTCAGGGAGCACCCATGACTCATTTTGACAAGGTTTAGACAATC
Source organism: Rattus rattus (assembly GCF_011064425.1). Taxonomy (NCBI): domain Eukaryota; kingdom Metazoa; phylum Chordata; class Mammalia; order Rodentia; family Muridae; genus Rattus; species Rattus rattus. The sequence goes on along the minus strand of NC_046165.1, from coordinate 88,349,241 downwards.
TCCACACTGTCCATTTTCTCCTCTATTGTACCATATCATGTTAGACAATAAGACCAGTTCTCTCAGGTCTCACACATCTGGGACTGTGTCATAATTTGCTTTTGGCAATAACCTGCTGAAGACAGTATTCTTTAGTATATTTTCAAAGCATGAGCAGAGCCAGATTGAGTTCATCCCAACAAAGGCCTTTAGCATGATCAGTTCTTAGTAAGCACCTGGTAAAATGAATCACACAGGCATGCAGTTCATCCCTGATCAGCACTGGCTGAGGAGCATGGGGCATGATAACCATAGCAATCAGCGTAAGTCAGGCCTCAGTGCATCTTTGACACATTTGCTTTTCTCTTCTTGCCGTTTGCTCTTTCGCTTTTCCTTTTTGACAAGTGATTTGAGTGCTTAAGACAACAACTGAGTAACAATGGATATATTTGAAAGTCGAAAGACTGCAGCATAGAGGTTATAGTGTACAGTTTTGTAAAAAGATTGACTTTTTCCTTGTGTGTGTGTGTGTGTGTGTGTGTGTGTGTGTGCATGTGCACAGACATCATAACAGAGTGTCCAATCCTGTGGAATTGGCTTCCCTCCCTCCTCCCTCCTCCCTCCCCTTCTTCCTTCCCCCTTCCTTCTTCTTCTTCTTCTTCTTCTTCTTCTTCTTCTTCTTCTTCTTCTTCTTCTTCTTCTTCTTCTTCTTCTTCTTCTTCTTCTTCTTCTTCTTCTTCTTCTTCTTCCTCTTCTTCCCTCTTCCTCCTCCTCCTCCTCCTCCTCCTCCTCTTCTTCTTCTTCTTCTTCTTCTTCTTCCTCTTCCTCCTCCTCTTCTTCTTCCTCTTCCTCCTCTTCTTCCTCCCCCTCCTTCTTCTTCTTCTTCTTCTTCATCTCTCTCTTCATTTCTTCATTTCTTCCTTCCTCCCTCCATCCCCCTCTCTCTTTCTTTCATTCTTTTTTATTTATTCACTTTACATCCTGATCACAGCTTATTCCCCTCCTTTCCTCCCTGCTCCTCCCTCCTAACCCCTTCTCCCATTACCCCATTCCCTTCTCCTCAGAGAATGAGAGACACTCCCCTTTCTGGGTATCAACCCACCCAGGCACATATCTTCAGGACTAAGATCATCCTCTTCTACTGAGGCCAGACATGGCAGTCCTGCTAGGGGAAGGGGGACAAAAGGCAGGCAACAGAGTCAGCCCCAATTCCAAATGTTGCAGGACTCACATGATGACCAAGGTGCACTTCTGCTTCACATGGGTAGGTGGCTTAGGTTCAGTGCATGCATGCTCTTTGGTTCAGTCTCTGTGAACTCCCATGACCACAGGTTAGTTGGTTGTGTAGGTCTTCTTAAGTTGTTCTTGACATCCCCAATACCCCTAAATACTTCCCCCTATTCTTCCACAAGATTCCTTGGGTTCTGCCTAATGTTTGAGTGTGGATCTCTGCATATTTCCATTGGTTGTTGGATGAAGCCTCTAAGAAGACAGTTATGCTTGGCTTCTGCCTTAAAGCATAGCAGAGTATCATTAATAGACACAAAGATTGGCTTTTGCCCATGTGCTGAGTCTCAGGTTAGACCAGTCATTGGTTGGCCATTCCTTCAAACTCTACCGCACATTTATCCTTGCACATCTTGTAGTCAGGGCAAATTTAGGGTCAAAGGTTTTGTGCATGGGTTTGTGTCTCTCTTCCTCCACTGGAAGTCCTACTTGACTACTTGAACGTGCTCACTTCAGGTTCCATATCCACTTTCTTCTAGAAATCTCAGCTAGGGTCACCTCCATATCCTCCCAAAAGATTCCCATGTTCTAGGTTTCCAGCTTGTCACAGGTATACTCCCCCACTTCTACTGATATCCCTTTTTTCTTTCATCCCTCTCACCTCTACCTCAATTAGCCTCCCCATCCCCTCCCCAACCCAGTTCCTTCTTGCAACCTGCTTCAAATATCTATTATATTTCACCTTTGGAGTGACAATCACACATCCTCTCTTGGACCTTCCTTGTTACTTAGCTTTTTTGGGTTGGTGTATTGCAGCATGGCTATCCTGAAATTTATGGCCAATATCCACTTGTAAATGATACCATGTGTATCTTTCTGAATCTTGGTTTCCTCACTCAGGATATTATTTTCTAGGTGCACCCATTTGCCTGTAAATTCAAAATGTCTTTGTTTTTAAGAGCTGAGCAGTGTTTTATTGTGCAAATGTACCACATTTTCTGTGTTCATTCTTTGATTGAGGGACATCTGTGTTGTTTCCAGTTTCTGGCTATTCTGAATAAAGCTGCTATGGACATTGTATCTAGAGGTAGAACTAGCTCAAAATTTCTGAGAAACCACCAGATTGATGTACAAATTTGCATTTCCACCAGCAACAAAGGAATACTCTTCTTCTTGGGGCTGATTTTCTAGGTGAGCTGGTTATGGATGCCAGGATCTGAACTTGGGTCCATGGCAGAAGTAGCAAGCTCTGTTAACCTCTGAGAAATTTCTGCAGCTCTACCCCTTTTCTTTCCAAATGACTGTTAGGAGGTTGTTATTTAAACGGGTTTCTCTTGACAACATATACACTGTTTCCCTGATGTTTCCAACCATAGATCAGCATTAGAAGTCTTCAGGCTTGTACCAAGCCTGATTGCTAACAATAATATAAACTTTGCATGCATTTTATTCCAAGACATTTGGTTCTCCCCTAGCAGCTGTGCCCCATGAAAAACAGCTTGCTAGTGATAGTTAAGTTTATATTATTACTGTTAGAAAACAAGCAAGCCTGCTCCCTTCTGAGAACCATGTTGAAGTGGGTTAATACACGCACAGTGGACCGTCATTTTCCTATGTGCTAATACTAATAAACTCCTTATTTATTTATTTATATTTATTATGCTTTGTTTGCTTCTTTGTGTTTTTCAACTCAAACTGTGATTTTTGGATCAGAACCTCTGTCAAACCATTAAAGAAGCACAAGCTCAGGGGGCCGTTCCCTCCTGCCCTTTGTGGTATTGACATCTTAACTTCAGTGAGACCCCAGGATGAGTCCTGAGAAAGATTAATGTAGAAAAGCACACTGGTACACCCTAGAACCCAGAGGCGTAGAAGGAAGGGGAGATCAAGAAAGGAACGCCAAGCAGGATCTCCTGTGGCTGTGGACATTGTGTATCCTGGCAGTGCTCTCCTCCAGTGGTTCTGCGTGCCCTGAGCGAGGCTGTTGGGAATACTGTTAAAGCTGAGCAGGGTGGGTTCTAAGATAATGCACCCAAAGCAGGAGCGCAAAGAACCTGAGCGCAGGAGAAACCCTAGAAGCTGCTCCTCCGAGTATCTCTGTCTTCACTAGTGCTTTATGCGTTTTCCCTACCTCACGCCTGTGGGCCACACTCATTACCGGTTGGATAAGCGTGCTAGTTCTCACTTGGTTGGCATCCGGGTGTCTGGCTGCTCTGCAGGAGTCCCTGCTCAGCGGACTCGCACCTCTACTCCTAGCTGCACCTGGGGCTGCACGGACTCCGGCCACGCGGAGCTGAGAGCGCGGAAGTGGCGGCATCAGTGTCAGCTGCTGCTGGGTTGGCTCCCCAAGGTGAGTCGCGCACCCCGCGCTCCGCCGCGGCTTCTCCGGGTCAGCGCTGACCGCCTCGCGACTAGGCGGTGTAGCGGTGCGCCTCCTGGGGCACCCAAGTGCCCGGGTGGCCCCTGATGCCTGGGCCGGGACGCGGGGAGTTGGGCTGCAGGAAGACGAAGAGTGCGGCGGGAGGAAGGCAGACGCTTCCTGGGACACAGAGAAAGCAGCTAGAAGCTGGTGAGTTGTACGCGGGAAGGGAAGGTGTAGCGGGGAGCAGGTTAGCAGGACTCTCAGTCAGACCATCCCCAACCCCATCACCTTCCACCTCTCTGCAGACAGTGCTGCCACATGCTGGAAGTCTTATCCTCACAAAGCTCATTTCAGAAGACTTCAAAGGCTACTCTAGCAAGGAGACATTAACCCAGCTGCACTGCCTTCAAAAGCATGCCTTGTTGGCTATAGCCTGTTGGGTACATGTGGGATATGTCCTTGAACCTTGGAGAAGTTGTTGGGATACAGAGAACAGTGGGCTGGGCTGCTAACAGCTTTTCTTTCAAAATACTACTACTACTACTACTACTACTACTACTACTACTACTGATTAATAATAATTAATAATAATAATAATAATAAATTTCTTAAAATGCATAGGTTTTGAGGGCAGAGAGAAGGAACTGAGTTCTAGAAGCATCTCTTTAGAAAGTTCAAATTGACTTGTAGGGTGGCAATAGAAACCCACAAATTAACCAGTGACCTTCACAATTCTAGTTTACTGATCATCTGGTGAGTTAAAACCAGGTGACCCAGTTCAAAAAATACATAGGCCTTTGTCGTGTCTTGACTTCTTGCATCTGGAAGTTTTCTCGGGTGTGTAAGTTGGGGTCGGAGAATACCACAACCTGCACAATTTGTTTTCTAATGTGGAATGCTCTATTACACTCTGCCCCACCCCTAACGCACGCGCGCGCGCGCGCACACACACACACACACACACACACGCATGCACGCACGCACGCACGCACGCACACAAATTTAATCTTGTTTTCATTTCGTGTTTCTAGAAGATATCCGTGTATCTATGTTTGCCTGGGGTCGCGGGGAGGTTGTGATTTTGTATGAGGAAGGCAAGATTCTTGGACATTTGAGAGTCTCCAAAAGATGGGACCCAGAACCCACTGGAAAGAGAGGAGATACTGAAGTTTACACACAGACCCATCACCATTCTTTGACATTCCACCTTGCTGTCTGGAGATCTGAGTGGGGAATGGCCTCTCTCTGGCAAGCTAGGGCTATTTGCTAGTTTGTCTATAAAACTGCTTTTGATATATCTATCCACATGGTTTTGGTTCACTATATGAGAGGTCCATGCCCCCTGGTTTACTTGTAGTTCTCTTTGGCCTGTGCTGGTTAACTCATGTTCCACTGCTGCATCTCAAAGTCTGTCTCTGTGGGTCACTTTAATCCATAGAGGGACACAGCACATCATTTCAGGGATTTGTCATGATTTCTTTATGTATTCCCAGCTGTTCCTCAGAAATTAACTAAAACATGGAATTTGTGAAAATAAAAAATAGTCCTCAGAATGAGCAAACATCTTGAGTTAATGTATAATTTCAGAAGGCAGTAAATGAAGTGTTAGAAGCTGTATGTTTTAGGGGAAAGACATCTGAGCCACAAACTAGGACTGAAGATGGGTGGGGCCTCTACGTCATTCAGTAGCGCTACACCAGACATTTTGTCTTACCCACTGCACATCTTGTTTCGGAGCAGAAACTGAGCTGAGGATAATGGGAGTAGAAGATGTAAAAACAGGGAGAATTAGTGTTTGGGAACCCAAGGCTGCTAGAATCCAAAAGCAGTTCCACCAACCATAAGAAAAATCTCTAGAGGCTTATTTCAAAGAGTTCATTGGCTGATGCTGATAAGGCAATGGCATTCTCACACATTGTCAGTAAAGTTGTTTAATGTAACCTGACGTGGAATGGAAGTGTGGGTTGGTAGAAAGTTGTGTGTAACACTTAAGTAACTCAGCTCCGGGCTCCAGGGAAGGCTCTGACTACTGAGTTCAGCCATTCACCACAAGAGACTTCCCTTATTGTAAACCAGTAGCACTGCTGTATAGTCCTTAATGCTGTGATTGGCAACAATGTATCTTCCCGGTGGTAGACTTATCCTCAGGTCTTTGCAGGCACTTTTAGCCCACCTGTAATCAAAGCTCAGGTCCTGCGGGATGCTACATTTCTATTGCAAAGTATGAACCTCTTGTTTCAAAATTTCCTTTTAATTTTCCATGGTATTTTCAAAACAATTATTCCTCCCGCTGTGATTTGCTATTTAGCAGGTGTCTCGAATGTTTAATAATGAAAAACAACTGCCACCCAACAAAGCAGTTTCCATTTATAGTAATGACAGGCACTTGTGCTAAGAATTTATTTTATTTGAAACTTAATTAAAAGCTTGTGTTTCATCGTTAAATGTATGTGGCTGCCCAGGTACATTCCACTTTTGTCTTATAGGAGTCTCCAGCTATATAAAATCACTGTAGGTGCTTTCTTATGTAATTACCAAATAAAAGTAAATGAGTGGATTTACCAAATAAAAATTAGGCAAACCTTTTGGTACACTGTTATTAATACTCCAAATGTGGGGAACAGATTTCCAAATTTGAGGAATAGTATCGTTTTGTTTGTATATTTATTTATCGTATATATTCACATGATTGGGTACGAGTGCGTGTACAGGGCCAACATTTTTAGGCCAGAGGCTAATTTCCAGGAGTCAGCTTTTTCTTGATACCATGTGGGTTCCAGGAACTGAATTCACGTAGTCAGGCTTGGTGCAAGCAAGCACCTTTACCCCCTGAACCATCTTCCTTAACCAGAATTTGGTAATCATGAGAAATTAAAGATGATATGCTGTCCATTGTTGTGTTCCCAAGGTACATTGTTTTAAAGTAAAGCTAAATTTTCTATGTCTCATTAAACTTATGGTATTACTGTGATTTTTCTTTTCTTTTAGGGTTGATTGTGGTGCTTTCAGTAAGAGCAGTGTGTGAAGCAGACATTTTGTTTGTCTTTCATCATTACAATCACAGTCCTAAATCTCCTGTTTTGTCTTTTGTAAACGATGTATTTCTGAATATGTACAAGTTTAACGGAGGCGTACAGAAAGCAAACAGTAGTGATATCTGGCCTACAGATGTTTTTTTGGACTAGATGTTGGAGAGTATATAAATATACTCAACTTTACACAGATAAACTGTGTGTGTGTGTGTGTGTGTGTGTGTGTGTGTGTGTGTGTACACATGTGCACGCATCAGTGAGTGTGTATGCATGCCTGTGCTTGTGCAGAGGCTAGAGGAGATCCTGTGTTCTGCTCCATCACTCTCAGCTTTATTTCCTTGAGATAGGGTTTCTCAGTAACTTAGTGACATATTAGGACTAGCAAGCCCTTGATCCCTGCCTGGGTTTGCCTCACTCCAGTGCACTGGGGTTGGACCATGCCCACTCTTTTACATTGTTTTCTAGGGATTCCAATTCATATCCCCAAACTTCTGTATACTGAGCTGCTCACCAGCCCTGCACAGATGCGTCCTTTACCATGTTTTAAATATGGTTTAGCTCCATATTACTATTATAGGACCAAGGCTTTTGTAGATAGTATGTGGTAATTTTAACAAGCACATCCCTGGAATATAATTTAAACTTTGTGAGGTGTGAATCATATTGACATGAGAGGTGGGAGAAACTAATATTGAAAAGGTACATGCAAGTTTGAATGCATAAACGTCCTTAATCTGAAGGTAGATTGCAGTCGGCTTTCTGATGAGCACCCTAAAGGGAAAGTTTGAGTAAAATACAGGCTTCAGGTTGAATGAAAATCATGTGAACACTTAAATAGCACTTTAAAAGATTACGGAGAACACTGCACAAAATTTATGAGTCCAAATTATATTTTAAACAAGTAGATAACACACTAGAGAGCCTTTAAATTTTTCAGTACATTAAAAATGTATTTATTCATATCTTTTAGGGCTCGATAAAATTAGCGATAGCTCCTTGTGGTAGACTGAACATTGAGTTTTCCTGAAAGTCAAGATTAGCTTCTTGGACGATGGAACTTAGAGATACAGTCTTTGAAAAGGACAGTGAGAAGGACCACTATCAGGAAATTAGTGGCTGTAAGATGTGGAAGACATCAGAGTCTTGCCTTCCTCTACATTGAGAGGTCACAGTAAGAAGATGATTACATTTCAGGAGTTCCTATGGCTGTCAAGAAATCTCTAGTACATTGGTCTTTGACTTTCAACCTTACAAATGTCAACCATGGATGTTAGCTACTGTATTCACCACCACCAGTCATATTTTATCACAGAATCCCAATGGTATCTCATTCTGTCCTTAACATGACAGAAAATTGTAGTAAGAAAAAGGCCCCCAATGACATACATGGGTCAAATTCCTCTTTAGAGACCCTTTCCAACTTTGAATATAATTTTGATCATATTCAGATTATTTTGTACCACTTCTTGTATTTGCCTAGATCGGGAATGTATTATTAAGAGTATCATGTTCCTATCTTATAAATGGAACTATACCTAACCTAGTTCTAGGGTAGTGGAGGGATGTCAAATACCTTTGCCAGTTACTCATATTGCTGTTCAACCGTGCTCCTAACGTTTTGCTGCATGTGGCATGCAAAGGGCCAGTTCTTATATTCATCCATGAAAGCATGGAACCCAAATGAAGTGTTTGGCATTTATTAAGAAGGTATTTTAAGGGAGAGCTTTGAAATGGTGCACAGTTCATGTAGGTATATACCCCATGTTGGGAAATAACCATTTTCGGTGTGTCTGGTACCTATAGACCTATCATCATGGTGGAGTGTAGGGTGCTCCATTTTTGTTGATTCCTGGAGGCTTCTCAGAACATGGAGCCAGACATTGTTTTGTTCAGTGTGTGCATATAAGACATAAAAAGGAAGTGTGCTTTTGTGTCGATTGTCTTAGTTACAAAATAAGTTTTGTGGCATAGTTTGGAATTTATTGGAGTTGGTTCCTTTACATTCCCTCTGCTTTCTTCTGACAAAAAAAAAAAAAAAAATGAGTATTTATTTCCAAGTCTCAATTTTTTTGAGGAGTACTCTACTAACATAGCACACAGGAATTGAGGAAGGTACCCTGAGAAATCTAGACTTTTATAATTCCATTATGTTCAATCTTTAGTAGTTAACAGCCTTAGTTTTCCAAAGCCTTTTTGTTCCCCAGAAGAGAAAGAAAACGAGTTACACTTCCTTCACTGAGTTTTCCGTGGTATCTATTTCCAAAACATAGGAGAATTGGATATGAAAATGGATCTGACAAGAATTATCATGAAGCTGTCGTGGCTATGTCCGAGCGTGAAAATGCACGATTTAGTTTGAATCCTTGCCTTTTCCTTGTAAGCGTTGAGAACTGAGTCAACTTATAGCACATTTTTCACAGGCATCTGCTCCCGTGGCTTTGCCTTTCATTGAGGGCTACGAAAGCTCTCAATTGAAGACAGAGCAAGGAAGTCCATGTAAAGACCTTAGGATGTTTATGTAGAAGAAGTGAGAATTGGAACCAGGGCCTAGCACATGCTGAATGAGTACATTTCAGGTATGCCATTTCCCTAGCTCAGATTTTAAAGTTTGCTTCTCCTTTGCTTTATTTACAAAAACTTTCATGTATACGTTTATGATTGGATCTTTAATTAATTAACTGATATTTATGTCGTGTGTAATCTGTTCCAAGAAAAATCATAGTAAGCAGTTTTTCTAAATGCCAGAGAGCTATTATTTTCTGGTTATGGAGGGTCTGTATCTGATAACACCTTTAGGCATAAATCAAGGTGGAAGCAAGTCTACGCTTATTTACAAGGATTTGGGAAAGAAACTGTTCCTTCCTTACCCAGCATTTGCTTGACTTTCCTATGCTTGTGAGCTCATCAACTATGACTGTTGCCTCAAGTTGCCCATTCATTTTTATGTCAAGACCTCTCTCTCTCTCTCTTTTTTTTTTTCTCTGCTGTGATACTGTGAGGGAATGCAAGGTCATTGGTGACAGTCTAGGACACTCCCTGCCTTTCATGGCTATCAGTTAATCTTGTCTGAATTGACTGAATAAGGTAACAATGATAAATTCTAAGGGTTATGGATTGGTGCTTTGTCAGTATGGAATGGGAAAGTGGGTGTATAGATGTATATTGTCAAACATCAACTATGTATTGTATCTGTAAGGAAGGTTAAAAATGCAGAAAGGATGGGACATTTAATACATTTTAAACCCCGTTATGACATATTTAAAATTTGATCAAATTTCACATCACAATTATATATGCAACCACTCTATTTTGTTCTCTACTCCATTACATAATGCAATCAGTCATGAGGGTGGATGATTCAGATGGCCTTAAGAAGTACTCATGCAAGGATATCAGAGCTGACCAGAAAATTGAGACCCCATGTGCATGGAGTATGGTGTTGAATACATAAACAACATCAATGCTTTAGACAGCTGCTTTCTTCTTTACATTTCATTACAGACTATAGGCGCCTCTTTAGTTTTCTCCTCAAAATCTTATACATTATTGTTAAACTTGTTTTATAGATGAGGAACTGTGCCAAAGATTGTACTCAGCACATGAAACACCAATGGCTAAACGCTCTAACCTCCGCTAATTAGAGATAGAGTCTTGGAATAAAATGTATCAGCTATAATCTTAAGAAAATAACTACAAATAAATGTTTAGAAAGATAATCAAAATTTATCAGCCACAAAATGCTGCTTACTATAAATATCAATTAATGAGAAATTATGGTAATTGTGCTGTGACTTAACTGTTCATTTAACTACTTATTGGAGTTTTAATTTGCTTCAGACTTTTTTTTTTTGTAAAAAGCAATGATGGATGTCACTACTAAAAAGATATATTAATTTACTTACTTATGGTTCACATGTCCCAATTCTTTATGTTTTTAATAATTCTATTTTTCTTGTACATTTGATGTATTTACATTTCAAATATTATCCCCTTTCTCCACCTTTACCCTTCCTCCTCCCCCTTTCCCTGCTTCTATGAGGATGCTCCCATTCCCATTCCCCACACTCCAACCTCAACACACTGGCATTTCCCTACATTGGGGAAACAAGGTTTAAAGGACCAAGAACTTTGGGCTAATATGAACTTATCAGTGAGTGCATACCATGTGTGTTCTTTTGTGACTGGGTTACCTCACTCAGAATGATACCTTTGTAGTTCTATCCATATGCCTAAGAATTTCATGATGTCCTTGTTTTAATAGCTGAGTAGTACTTCATTGTGTAAATGAACCACATTTTCTATATCCATTCCTCTCTTGAAGGACATCTGGGTACTTTCCAGCTTATGGCTATTACAAATAAGGCTGCTATGAACATAGCGGAGCATGTGTCCATTTTATATGTTGGTGAATCTGTCAGGTACATGCCCAGGAGTGGTATCGCTGGGTCCTGAGGTAGTACTATTGTCCAATTTTCTGAGGAATGGACAGACTGATTTCCAGAGTAGTTGTACAAGCTTGTAGTCCTGCCAACAATGGAGAAGTGTTCTTCTTTTTCCACATTCTCGCCAGCATCTACTGTCAACTGAGTTTTTGACCCTAGCCATTCTAACTGGTGTGAGGTGGTATCTCAGGGTTGTTTTGATTTTCATTTCCCCGATGACTATGAATGTTGAACATTTCTTTAGGTGATTCTCAGTCATTCGATATTCATCAGTTGAGAATTCTTTGTTTAGCTCTGTACCCCATTTTTCATAGGGCTATTTGATTCTCTGGAATCTAACTTCTTGAGTTCTTTGTATATATTAGATATTATCCCTCTATGGAATGTAGGATTGGTAAAGAACGTTTCCCACTCTGTTGGTTGCCGTTATGTCCTATTGACAATTTCCTGACCCTTACAGAAGCTTTACGATTTATTAAGTCCCATTTGTCAATTCTTGATCTTAGAGCATAAGCCATTGGTGTTCAGTTCAGGAAAATTTCCCCTATGCCTATGTGTTCCAGGTTCTTCCCCATTTTCTCTTCTATTAGTTTCAGTGTATCTGGTTTTATGTAAACGTCTGTGATCCACTTGGATTTAACCTTTGTACAAGAAGATAAGATTGGGTCAATTTGCATTCTTGTACATACTGACTTCTAGTTCAGCCAGCCCCATTTGTTGAAAATGCTATCTTTTTTCCATTGGATAGTTTTTAGCTACTTTGTCGAAAATTAAGCGACTATAGGTGTGTGGGTTCATTTCTGGGTCTTCAATTCTATTCTATTGATATACTTGCCTTTTAATGTACCAATACCATACAGTTTTTAACATGATTGTTCTGTAATATAGCTTGAGGTCAGGGATGGTAATTCCCCCAGAAGTTCTTTTATTGTTGAGAATAGTTTTAGCTATCCTGGGTTTTTGTTTTTCTAATAAATCTGAAAATTGCTCTTTCTAATTCTATGATGAATTGGAATGGGAATTTTGATGGGGATTGCATGGAATCTGTAGATTGCTTTTGGCAAAATGGCTATTTTTACTATATTAATTCTGCCAATCCATGAGCATGGGATGATCTTTCCATCTTCTGAGATCTTTGACTTCTTTGTTCAGAGACTTGAAGTTCTTGTCATACAGATCTTTTACTTGCTTTGTTAGAGTCACAACAAGCTATTTTGTATTATTTGTGGCTATTATCAAGAGTACTGTTTCCCTCATTTCTTTCTTGCCCTGTTTGTCCTTTGAGTAAAGGAAGGCTACTGATTTGTTTGAGTTCCTTTTATATCCAGCCACTTTGATGAAGTTTTTTATTAGCTCTAGGATTTCTCTATTGGAATTTTTGGGGTCACTTAAGTATACTATCATATTATCTACAAATAGCGATATTTTGAATTCTTCCTTTCCATTTTGCATCCCAATTGACCTCTTTTTATTGTCTAAATGCTCTGGCTAGAAATTCAAGTACTATATTGAATAGGTAGGAAGAAAGTGGGCAGCCTTGTCTAGGCCCTGATTTTAGTGGGATTGCTTTAAATTTCTCTTTTGAGTTTGATATTGACTACTGGTTTGCTGTATATTGCTTTGACTACATTTAGGTATTGGTCTTGAATTCCTGATCTTTCCAAGACTTTTATCATGAAGGGGTGTTGAATTTTGTCAAATGCCTCAGCATCTAATGAAATGATTATGTGGGTTTTTTTCCTTGAATTTGTTTATATATTGGATTACATTGATGGATTTCCATATATTGTATTATCTTGCGTCCATGGGATGAAGCCTACTTGATCATGACGAATGACCATTTTGATGTGTTCTTGGACTTGGTCTGTGAAAATTTTACTGAATACTTTTGGGTTGATATTCATGAGGTAAATTGATCTGAAGTGCTCTTTCATTGTATGGTCTCTGTGTGGTTTAGGTTTAAGCATAATTGTGGCTTCAAATAACTAATTGGGTAGTGTTCCTTCTGTTTCTATTTTGTGGAATATTTTGAGGAGTATTGGTATTAGGTTTTCTTTGAAGGTCTGAAAAAGTTTTGCACTAAACCCATCTGGTCCTGGGTTTTTTTTGGTTGGGAGATTTTAATGACTGCTTCTATTTCTTTAGGAGTTATGGATTTGTTTAGATGGTTTATCTGATCCTGATTTAACATTGGTACCTGGTATCTGTCCATTTCCTCCAGGATTTCCAGTTTTGTTGAGTATAGGCTTTATAGTAGGTTCTGACTATAGCAGGAGACTGACTAGCCTGTGAGGGGTGAAGGGGAGCTTCTGGGGGCAATTTCAGGAGAGCAGATCTCTTCTCCAAGTGGCAGTGTTATAGCTTTTAAGACAGAAGCTCTCAGACAAGGGAGTGATACTTGCATACCTTTAATTCTTGTGTATAAGATTCTTAAAGACAGCTTGGGGATGAGTTAGTGCTTGACAGCAGATGCTTCCTATTGGTTTGGCCTGAGAGCTTGGGAATTCCTCATCTACACATTTAGGAGCATGGTCCTGCTTATACATTACAGATCTGTCTTTAGCCTACTTGACCTGTGTTCATGTCCCCAATTGTTGAGGTCTTGGGGCATTGTCCTACATGACTGAACTGTCTCAAACCTTTCTACATGGGGCTGTGGAGGGGGTCTAGCTGTGTGAGAGGGGCCTCATCTCCTGGGAGACTGGGAATGTTCCTCTTGTTCCTTAGGGTCCCAGGGGATTTGACCTATCTCAACCAGGAATTAGAGTTCCTTTTCTAGCCCACTGCCCCACAATGTCATCCCACCAGGCTTGTATTTCTTGAATGCACATGTGACCTTCACTACTTTGCATGTGATTGTCCATAGAGAAGGTCTTGTCCTTTGTTCATTTTTGAGCCAGGCATTTGTTCACTGCTATTGTTGAATACTGAGTTCTTTTAATGTTCTGTATAAAAATCACTTATCAAGTAGGTAATTTGTAAATTATTTCTTATTCTATTGACAGTTTAGTTCTAAAATAGTGATGTTATCACAAAGAATGTTTAAGAATTTTCATGAAGTACAATTTATCTTGTTCTTTTGGTGACATAGCCAAGAATTCTGCCTGTTCTAAACAATTTTTGGCAATGTGTTTAGAATTCTTAGAAACCATGTAAATAGGAATAACAGAGGCCCTAAATGATTATGGAATGAATAAGCAAGCGGAAGTTTCAGAGTTCAATATGTTAGTATCATCAGTATAATATTAATTTTGAGAGATAAGTGCTACATAGTCTCAAAAGCACAATGTGTTCATATGGTTTTTCAATTCTCAAACTTCTGAGCTCTGCTTCTGGTTGCTCTTAGAAGGGGGTGGGGGGCATAGGATCTGAAGTGATCCCTCCTATCTACCCTTGGTATTGTCTGAAAGGACTTGTTCACTTGTGAAAACTCATCAAACTGTGTGATGTTTGTACAAAACTTAACTGTACACTGAAATAGTTAAGATAAAAGAACTTTATGGAGGGAAATTTTTGTAAAAATATAACAGAGAAAGGAGCTCAAACCTGTGTCTGGGGAGTGTGCACACTGCATTTGGCCACTAATTTGACTATGGATTTTTAAGAAGCATCAGAACCAAAGCACATAGATTTCGAAGTCTATTTTTGTCTAGACAAACAAAAGGCAATTCCTGCTGGTAAGAGTAGATATTTCCTCTTGGCTCATTTAGAGACCGACTAGAATGGTTCATCAAATGGTATCCTTGTTAATGTAGCAGAAACTTCCAAAAGAACCATCTCTATACAGTAGTTTAGTCCCAAAAATTCATTCCCATCGGGCTTAACTTTAAAGATTTCAAAGAGAATGAGGGGGCTAGGGACTTCTGAAACAGTGTCCTATCTAGTTTGGTTATCTCAATGATGCTTTCGATAACGGCTGTAGGGCAGTGGGCTTAAGCAGTTTTGTTTGGATAAATGTGAAGTAATGTTCCTTTTTCTGAAGTAGAGGGATGTAAGAAGTCCCTGAGACCCAGATATGGAGTTAGGTACAGATCAACTCGTGATGTATGCAGTAGGCCACCGTGAGCACACCTGAGTTTTCTGTAACAGTCTATTTTTTTTTCATGTCCTAGAGTATCAGAGATTTAGATGGTCAATGCCACTAGAATACAGGTGTATGGAGTGCTCTAATTCCTGCAGTGTTTTTTCATAAAGTAACCCAATAAACAATTTGCAATTAAATAAACCGAAATTATACTTGTGGCAGACATGGAAAATGAATTGCTTTTCTGGCAATATCTAAAAATACTCTGAACTTTGTCTTAAAATCAGCATAACAATGCATCAGATTTTTATAGCATAGCTGTCTGTTTTCTCTGGGAAAATGAACATGTCTGGATTGCTATTTAGTTGATGATAGTTTTGAGTAGACTTATATAAAAGTCTGAGGGCTTTAAAAATGAGATTTCCTAGTTAGAAAGATACATTTTTAAATAATACATTTGCCAATTATTACAAAATTTAGGAAAGACTCTGGATTTAATATTTTTATTAATAATAGGCATACATAGTTCTTAATTTCAATGTAAAGTGTATTT
Source organism: Rattus rattus (assembly GCF_011064425.1). Classification (NCBI taxonomy): domain Eukaryota; kingdom Metazoa; phylum Chordata; class Mammalia; order Rodentia; family Muridae; genus Rattus; species Rattus rattus. The sequence continues at coordinate 88,333,622 of NC_046165.1, read as the reverse complement.
GAGCCCAACGTCTCATTCTTTCACTCTGTGTATATAAAACATCAATGTTGTTTGAGCTGAAAAGAAAATTCTTTGAGAATAACAAGAATATACTCTTTATATCATGAGTTAGGATGTGTTTTCTGATTTTAATTATTTTAAGGCTTGAGGGGAAAAAACATGGCCTCATGAAAGATTAGAGAAATAAAAAGTGAGCTTCACCCCCATAGCTTTTTTTATTTGTATCCAGAGAGGGAGTTTCATATTTGCCTGGAGGGGTGTGTGTGTGTGTGTGTGTGTGTGTGTGTGTGTGTGTGTGTGTGTGCGCGTGTGTATGTGAGAAATGTGAGGAAAATGAAATATTATATGACATTTGAATGCTGAGGAACTTGTGGGTGGAAACATTGAATTGTGAACGTTCCACTTTCACACAAGCCTGATGCTCTCTTTGCTGGCCCCATGGCCATTTGCCCTTTCTGCATGTGAGGGAATCGGCTTCTTCTTTGTGAGGTTTCACACAGTGACCCTGTAAGTTTGGAGCTGATGGAGAGCACCAGTACCTAACAACATCAAAGTGGCACTAAGAAAATGTCTTCTCAGATGGGTTTTCTAACCACTCAGACCTGAGGTACAGAATTTTATGCAAATGTTTAAGTGACTCTTTCAAATCCATTGATGTTGTCTTGAAGGAAAGTCCCCAGACCATTAATAAGTTTCTGTATTGATTAGATGAGTTAGGTGCTCCAAAAGAAAGTTTTATATAAATTAATGCTGTTACATTCTGATTACAACACATTTCTTGCCCGAGTGTGCAAAAAGCTCTCCAGTCCTGAGTCCTCCTCTAGTTGTTGCCTTTCAAGTGACTTCCCACATCAGTATAGTGAGTCATCATGTTCAATATTTGTCTCACGGAAGTCTGCGTTATTCAGGAAGCTTGATTTTCAAACCCAGAAATCCAACTACTTTCTTAAGTTTATATTATGTGTAGCACCAACTGGTTTTACACTGGGAAGCTAACTACTGTGCTGACGCATCCTTAAAAATCAAATACAGTATTTTGTAGCCAATACTGCGTGTTTGGGAATAATAAAAGTTTTAAAGTGATAATAGTAAGCACAGTCAAATCATATCAGAAGCTGCTCAACTTCTACGACTGGAAAGCAGAATGTGCCCCCTGAGCAATCACCCTGAGTATCAACGACTTTGAGGAGGACAAGTATTTCTTTCCATTTCATAAATTCCACTGGAGGAGACTCAGGACATTGACATATAAGCATCCTTTATTTGTCTGTCACAATTAAAGCATTGGGTGAACAGAAGGACACAAAGAAATGACACGAACCAACACCATGTACTTTTGTGTTTTCTATGTGGAACAGGCATTGGGATTTGTTTCATTTTGATTGCTTTATCATTAAAATAAACAGCAGTGAGCCTTGACTCCAGGAAGCTGGCTCTTATTGAGGCAACAATCAGTGAAGTCTAATAAATGATGGTTCTAACAAATGACAGAAACTTGATTGGATGTCATCCTGCATATAAAGAAGAGAGAATTGTATTCCTTCAGTATCTGCCAAGTCTTACATGGTACTTATTGTTTTCTGAACGAGAACTCTGGATGGGCTTGTGTGAACACATCCGGCTTTATACACGAATACCACCACTAAAATAGTTTGAAAGACATGTACACGTGAGTCTGACAATAACTTGTCATACATTTTTGGTAAACCATGAGCCTAGTTTTCTTAAACAGAAAAGAAATACAAGGCACTGCTTCTAGTTTTCATGACTTTTTTTTCTTTTATTGGATTTTTTATTTACATTATTAATGTTATTCCCTTTCCAAGTTTCCCCTCCAGAAATGTGCTGTCCGATCACCCTGCCCCCTTCTCTGAGGGTGCTCCCTCACCCACCTCCCCACTTCCTCACCCACCTCCCCACTCCCTCCCACCTCTCCACTCCTTCACCTACCTCCTCACTCCCTCCCACCTCTCTGCCCTAATGTTCCCCTACACTGGGGCATCAAGCCTTGACAGGACCAAGGGCCTCTCCTCCCATTGAAGCCCAACAAGGCCATCCTGTGCTACGTATGTGACTGGAACCATAAGTTAATCCCTGTATTCTCTTGGGATGGTGTTTTAGTCCCTGCGAGCTCTAGGGATCTAGTTGGTTGATATTGTAGTTCTTCTTTTGAGTTTACAAACTCCTTCAGCTACTTAGTCGTTTAACTCCTCCATTGGGGGCCCTGTTCTCAGTTCAGTGATTGGCTGTGAGCATCTGCCTCTGTATTTGTCAGGCTCTGGCAGAGCCTCTCAGCAGAGAGCTATATCAGGCTCCTGTCAGCATGCACTTCTTGTATGCACAATATTGTCTGGTTTGGTGTCTGTATATGGGATGGATCCCCAAGGTGGGGCAATATCTGGATGGCCTTTCCTTCAGTCTTTGTTCCACGTGTTGTCTCCATATTTCCTTCTGTATTTTTGTTCTTCCTTCTAAGGAGATCTGAAACATCCACACTTTGGTCTTCCTTCTTCTTGAGCTTCATGTGGTTTATAAATTGTATATTGGGTACTCCAAGCAGAGTTTCCACTTATAAAATTTTTATTTATTTATTTTTACAATGGAGCTCTTTCTGCTTGGATTTCCAGGTACTGTGTTTCTGTACCAAATCTGCAAGATTTGGATTTCTAGACTGATTTTTATAGGACATTCCAATAACTAAAACATGTTTCTTTTACTACTTTGAATTTAAGTCCCAATTAGTGTTTATGCAGCTAATCTCCTAGTCCCCAGCCACTCCCTCTGAAATGCCTCTTTTGAGTTCTCTCCTGCCTCTCATATCCTCTCTCTAGTTTGGCGTGCTGTTTGTTAGAATCCTCTGTTTTATTCAGATTCCATTTCTGTTCAGATGATAAGTCCACAAGAATAACATAATTGAATTTTACGCAATAAGTGAATTTTCATCAGTTTACTAAGACTTTAGGATTTGTTACATCAGCACAGGATATCATATGCTAGCTGATACAGTACTGGGATGGGAAAGTAAACAAATTATCTTATGAATATAACTCTTTTTTAAAAATATTTATTTATTATGTGTACAGCATACAGCTTTCTGCCTGCCTGTATGCCTGCAGGCCAGAAGAGGGCATCGGATCTCAATACGGATGGCTGTGAGCCACCATGTGGTTGCTGGGAATTGAACTCAGGATCTCTGGAAGAGCAGACAGTGCTCTTAACCTCTGAGCCATCTCTCCAGCCCCCATGAACATAACTATTATTTTCAACCATTTAGAAATCTGTTTCTTAGTTGCCTATTAGTCTTTTTTTGTATGGATGTTTGAGGTTTCTTTTACTCTCCATATTTATAATTTCTAAAGCATGGAATTGTTAGCCAGATAATAAGTGAAATTAACTTAGTCTGCCTCTGTTAAACTAAAGGGTGCTAGGGAGTCTGTGCGGAAACCCATTCTCAGAACTGGGGAGATGGCTGACTGGACAAAATGTTTGCTATGCAAGCATAAGGGCCTGAGATCAGACCATCAGAACTCACATAAAAAGCTGAGGACAGTGGCATATGCTCGTAATTGTAGCATCAGTGAGGGAAGAGGACAGCTGGAGTCAGGGGATTCTCTGTAACTCAGCAACCTATCAAGTTATTGAGATGCAGGTTCAATGGGAGAGATCTCAAGCAATAAAGGTGAAAAGTGATTGAGAAAAAGACAACAAATATATATTACTGGTTTCCAAGGAAGCACCTATGTGTGCCCATAAACTAATAAATATATACATCTCTCTCTCTCTCTCTCTCTCACACACACACACACACACACACACACACACACACACACACACACACACACAAACACGAAAAAGAAACAAGTTCACAAAAACCCAACCATGTAAATCTAAATCTCTTAATGCACATATTTCAGTTGAAGCCTGCTCTGAAGTTTGCATTTCTTCCTCTATGAAATTCTTGAGACTTAAGGAGAATTCAAGTTCATATAGAGTTCTGGGGATAATGATACGCTAGGGTCTAATTTTCTTCTCATCTGATAGCTTTATTGTGTTAAGACTGGAATTGTCCTCTGTAATTATATCTGTGAACTTCTTGATAATCTCTGTGATGGAAATTTCCTTTTTGTGCTAATGCCCATCTCTGCACTTTTCATATAATTAATATGCCCACAATAACATAGGCCTTATTATACATGCTGTCTCAATTTCCTGTACACAATGACTATTGCACATTGTCTGCCTAGTAAATGTTTTGCTCACTTAACAGTCGACTCAGTTTTTTATTACCAGTCTTCCCTCTTGTTCTTAATACTTCCTGTCATCATTTTGCTTCTTTCACAGATCTACTGAAGACTTACTCTGTAATATGTTCAATGCATATCATTCAGGATAATTTTGAATTTAAAAAACCAGCAACATGCCATTTGGATGTCCAGATAATTCCCTCTCATGTTCTTATATTACAAATCCCTCTATCGAAATCTTTTAGAGTATTATCACCACTTTCCCAGCTATCATCTATTTTTCTGTCATTTATCTACCATCACTTATCTACCTACCTATCATTATATTGTCTAGCAATTATGTATATATCTATCTTGCTGGGATTATATATAAAGAGAGAACAAACGGAATATATATTAAAATGTGGTTTATTTGATTGTCTTTGTTACACATTATATGGTCTGTGTAGTCCCAACAGTGGCTGCTCATTCTACAGGGTGGGTGCTTGCTCTAGCAGTGACAATCTGAGGCTGAATGCCTGCATGATTCTAGGAGAGCAGTCAGTCTTTGGTTTGTGTTAGAGGACTTAAGAAGCTGGGTTCTACTGTTAGCAGAGGAGGACAGCAATGGTGGTGGCAGTGGTAATGACAATTGCAGCAACAGAAAAGATGAACTTTGCCAGACAAGAAGAGAAACAGGCAAAGCAAACACTTTTTCCTTGGGCCTTGCTATATCTTGCTAATCACTGCTTGGTGGTATCTAGATTTAGGATCGGTCCCTCTCACTTCAATTGATCTAATCAGGATCATCCTCCACAACTCTGACCCAAAGTTTGTCTCTTAGTTGTTCTAGAGCTATAAAATTGACAACCAAAATTAATTATCATATTCTCTTTTATCTGGCTGTCTATTATCTATCATCCATTTATCAATCATTTGCATAACTATTATTTATCTATCATCTGTCATCATCTTCAATTTCTCTCTCTCTCTCTCTCTCTCTCTCTCTCTCTCTTCCTCATTCTTAACTATAAGGATGGACAGTTAAGAAATGGAATTCTACTGGTCACAACTTGTGAAGTCCCTTTAAAACAGTACTTTATGTAACCTTGAGGAAAAGGTACCATTCATGTTTGGCCTCTCATTTCTGCCTCTTTTCCTCTCATTTCTCTTATCTGCCCTCCTCAATATTCTTCTGCCTTCAAATGTGTAGTACAGAACCCCACTTCTTTTATTAAGAAATAAAGGTAAAGGGTTTGAAGTGATGGCATGGTGGATACTATGCTTTTAAATAAGCATGAAGACCTGAGTTCAGATACCCATTATCTACTTGATAATTCAAGCATGATGGCAAATGCCTGCCTGTAATCCAGCATTGACAGAGGGAGAAAAGCATGAGGATTCCTGAGGCTCACTGCCCACACAGTTGAACCCATCAGTGAACTTTAGTTTCAGTGAAAAACTTTCTTAAAAAACAGATGCAGAAACCCACAGCCAAATATTGTCAAAGCTTTTTTGCGGACATGTTACGGGAAGGATTAGGGACATGGAAATGATAGGAAATCCACAAGAGGAACAGAGTCAACTAACCTGGAACTCTGGGGGATCTCAGAGACTGAAATGTCACCCAAAGAACATACTCAGGCTGTACCTAGGCCTTGCACACATATGTAGCAGATGTATAGCTTGGTCTTTACATGGATGTTTGTGGATCCTTCAACAACTGGAGCAGAGGCTGTTCCTGTGTCTGTTGCCTGCGTATGGATCCTGTTTCCCTAACTAGGCTTCCTAGTCTGCCCTCAGTGGGAGAGAATACACCTAGTCCTGAAGTGAATTGACTTGCTAGGGTTGGCTGATACCCATGGGAGACTCCCCGTTTTCAGAAGAGAAAGGAGTGTGTGTGTGTGTGTGTGTGTGTGTGTGTGTGTGTGTGTGTGTGTGTGTGTAGGACCAGGAGGAGGAGGGGTCAGCTATGATCCAGATGTAAAGTGAATAGATAAATTAATTAATTAAAAAAAAACTAAGTGGAAAGCAAATAAGGAACCCAGTCAACATTGACCTCTTGGCTGCACATATACATACACAGGTTTGTACATCCATATATAATGTGCCTCACCACATACATGCATTCAAACAAAAGAAAGATGATATTAAAAGATGAGTCATACTCAAAATTCAATCAAGTGCAGGTAGATTTTATTCTATACCCATCAAATATATGCTCTCTCTCTATATATTTTGCTTTTTCATGAGTAAATAAAAATGATTTAATAATCATTTCAATTGTTTTAATAATAGGGGATAACAGGGGAAACCAGAGGATTTATGACATTCTTACATAGATATGTTAGACAAAGTTATAATTTTGTTTCTTGATCTACCCAGATAGACCTTGAGATACAAAGTAATCTCAAGCTGCTTCAAACACATACACTCAAACACTCACATACACACATGCAGATACTCCAACAGTTATATTCTATATTATCACATGTTTATGTCTTCCAAAGTTGAAGATACTTCCAGCCTACATGTAAGAAAATTTTTCTTTTTTTTTTTCTTTTTTTTTTTTTATTATCTTTATTTTTTCTTTGATATATTTCGAGTGTTATTTCCTTTACTTCTTCCCAGTCAACCATCCCCCTCCCCCCTCCCCTTCCTTATGGGTGTTCCCCTCGCCAACCCTCCCCCCATTGCCGCCCTCTCCCCCAACAGTCTAGTTCACTGGGGGTTCAGTCTTAGCAGGACCCAGGGCTTCCCCTTCCCCTGGTGCTCTTACTAGGATATTCATTGCTACCTATGAGGTCAGAGTCCAGGGTCAGTCCATGTTTAGTCTTTAGGTAGTGGCTTAGTCCCTGGAAGCTCTGGTTGCTTGGCATTGTTGTACATATGGGGTCTTGAGCCCCTTCAAGCTCTTCCAGTACTTTCTCTGATTCCTTCAACGGGGGTCCCGTTCTCAGTTCAGTGGTTTGCTGCTGGCATTCGCCTCTGTATTTGCTGTATTCTGGCTGTGTCTCTCAGGAGAGATCTACACTTCTGCACTTCTTTGCTTCATCCATCTTGTCTAATTGGGTGGCTGTATATATATGGGCCACATGTGGGGCAGGCTCTGAATGAGTGTCCCTTCAGTCTCTGTTTTAATCTTTGCCTCTCTCCTCCCTGCCAAGGGTATTCTTGTTCCCCTTTTAAAGAAGGAGTGAAGCATTCACATTTTGATCATCCGTCTTGAGTTTCATTTGTTCTAGGCATCTAGGGTAATTCAGGCATTTGGGCTAATAGCCACTTATCAATGAGTGCATACCATGTATGTCTTTCTGTGATTGGGTTATCTCACTCAGGATGATATTTTCCAGTTCCAACCATTTGCCTACAAATTTCATAAACTCGTTGTTTTTGATAGCTGGGTAATATTCCATTGTGTAGATGTACCACATTTTCTGTATCCATTCCTCTGTTGAAGGGCATCTGGGTTCTTTCCAGCTTCTGGCTATTATAAATAAGGCTGCGATGAACATAGTGGAGCACGTGTCTTTTCTATATGTTGGGGCATCTTTTGGGTATATGCCCAAGAGAGGTATAGCTGGATCCTCAGGCAGTTTAATGTCCAATTTTCTGAGGAACCTCCAGACTGATAAGAAAATGTTTCTTAAAGGATAGAATAATGAAGTTATGTATTTTTGTGTAATAGTCATAAAATACGTGTACTTTCATTATTTGAAACAACACTGATTTTGTGTCACTGTGCCACACTGTTAAATTTATAATGTAATGTCAACTGAGTATGTGAAAAAATCCGTTTAATTGATTCTCAGCCACAGGAAAATGTATAGTTTGTATGTTATTCAATTTAGCTTGGATGCTGTTAGGCTGTGACACTTTGGTGGATTTTACTTCATCTCTAGTTACTAAGAAGTCTTTTGTTCATCATGCCCCAGTGTTGCCCAGCTAATTTCATGCCACTTGTTCTAGATCTCTTCTTTAAATTATTCTATTCACTGACATTCTTGTCCTCAGTTACTTTCTAGACTTTTTCAATAGATGCCAATCTAAAATTTTATTCCAGTGCTGTAAATCCCTATTTTCTATATTTTATGAGCTGTGTGATTACTTTCCAGGCTCTACCTGTCATCTTATCTGTAAAATAATAAGTAAGTGTTTAAAAAATGCCTAGAAAGTTTATTTGATCTAATGAGTAAGTTCATATGATCTACTTCTAAAATGTGTTCTAAAAGGAAAATGTTCCAATAGCCATAAAAATTTAATGATAGCTTCAAAAGGACAATATTCCTCAGAGCTATATTCCTCATGGTTTCACCATGATTCTGCAGAATGTTTTTGTTGACATTGCTACAAGCACGCTGTGCTGTAAGGAAACATAAAGAGTCCCCAGACTATAATAGATTCCAATTTCCTCTCCATTTTAGAGTTGCATATGTAGCAGAGGGTGTCAATAGTGCTATGAAGTAGAACTTTCTGCAGTTAGGGAATCACACTGTGCTTTTGTGTTTTCCAGTAAGATAGCTACTACCCCCAGTAGCTAGTAACATGTGACTGTTCAACACTAGAGATACGGTTGGTACAAGTAAGGAGTTGAATTTCAAATTTTTCATATGTAAAATGAAATAATCATACTATTAATTGTACAGCACAGGATTAAAAGACAATTTGTATGATAATTGTAACTATGTTCAGGCATAGTAGGAAGTATTCTTGGGTTTTTCTGATGTATATTTTAAGTTGTAGTTCTTGATAAAAGTAATATACAAAACATCATTTGGAAGAGAGCCTGTCGGGTGGGTACTGTCCCGCTGTCAAAACCCTGATAATCAAATCATTCTGAAGGATTAGCACAAAAATAGTGTCTACTTACTTCAGATTAGCGTTTCTGGCATATTTCAGGGTTAATTAAATTTTTATATTGTTTGATTGTATCTTTTGGATCATTTACGTTTAAGCACAGAAAAAATATTTTTAACAATAGGCAACATCTTTCAAGCTTTGCTAAGTGCCAGGCATTAATTACATTTAAAAGCTTATCAATATTTTGCTGGATAGGTACTGATTTTCTCCATCTTAAACAAAAAAGAAAGTGAAGAAAGGTGAGCAAAGAATTTACGTTTCTTGCCTATGATCAGGAAGGTAAAACACAGAAGAATAGAGGGACAGGAGCTGGCTTTCAGTCCATAGAAAATTATAGAAGTCAGCATAGATGTTTCTCTTTCCATAGTCATTGTGGCGGCTGTGAAGTTGCAGGGAAAGAGTGGCTCAATACTTTGGGCAGAGCTATGGGTTAGGTAGTAGCGAAGGAAGATAAAGCAAGGTAAGCATCAAAGGATTTGAGTGGGTACCTATGTAACTTTTAGAATGATTGTCTATGGAAAACTCTCTGAGCAATAAAGAAAACAACATTGAAATAGGAATGTTAAATGTAGTGATGGTGGGGATAACAGTTGCTATCAGGGTGATACAGAACATGTAAACAGGAAAGCATGGGGGGTGAGAAATAAAATGTTTGCAGTTCCACAAAGTGCTATTTTCTTTGACTAGATGCCATGAAGGTACATTGAGTGACTATGGGGCTAACATTGCATAAGTTCATATCAGATATAAGTCGTCAAAAAACAGGGTTAGAAAGACCACAAGACTCATATCAAATCAGAGCACAGGATGCAAGTGGTCATTTTGCATAGCACGATTGTGAAGTACACTCTAAATTGATGTGGTACAGTCATCCACAGGGAAGGATATGGTGCCACAGTATGAGGTTATTTGATCCATAACCATCTTCTATTATTGGTTGTAATGTCAAGATCTGGAATACAGGAAGCAGTTTTGTGAAGATATGAATTGAAACTGAGCATACCCTCTGTACTTGGTAGATGGGAAGAAAAGAGGAATTACTAAATAAATAATATAGAGTCTGCAACTATAAGTCAAAGGAGAGATCATGCCCTAGGTATGACATTTCTGACCTCTTATCTGTGTTACAGCCCAATGATACTTAGATGAGGATGCACTCCAGGCGTCCTGGTAGGATTTAGAGGAATAGAATGCTGAGCCTGTACGTGCCCTGCTGATGTAGCACAAATGAGTGGGGGTTCGGTTTTTACAGATAGGGACTTTCAGAGGAGAAGATGTGTCAAGTAGCCAGAAACCAGGACAAAGCTGAGGGATGGAGGTATGAGCAAATACTTTGCAGCAGAAATTTAGTTGAGGTGAGTATGAACAGAGTTTGAACACCATGACTTTAATACTCATGGAAGAAATCAGTGAAACTAAAAGAGCCATGGGCTTATGCACTGTCCAAGGAACATCTAATCATTAGGAGAAGGCAGGGAAGTCTAGGTGGGCTAGTTCAAGAGCAGCCCATCATACTTATTCTCTCACTGCCCTATTGCATTTCCATTAGACCATGCAGGCATATGGAACAACTACTGTTTTATTAGCTGAGGTCTTATGGCCCATTCTGTAGAAGTCTACACCTTGAGTGTTTGGGTGTTTGGGTGTTTGGGTGTTTGTGTGTGTGTGTGTGTGTGTGTGTGTGTGTGTGTGTGTGTGTGTGTGTGTGTGTGTTGTGGGTACTTTTAACCAAATCGGCAAGTAAAACATTCACATATATAGGAGTAAAATCTGGAAAAGATGACAGATCTTATAACTAAACCAAAATGTTGTGCTAAGAGAAAGAGGGATTTCAACCTAAAATCTTTGGTGCAGTTTTTTCTAAACTATGCCCTATATGATTACTAACTAGATGTGAACAGAAAATGGTGCAATCTGATTTGAGTGGTTTTTTGACTGTATTTTTTTGTTGACCGATGCGCATGGGGGTGTCACTCCAATCAGATCAATAGGACATTACTGTGTAAAAACGTGTTACAAAGACCCAACAGTCACAGACAGCTTTTCATTTGAGAGGCACTATTCGTACATTCAACGTCCTACCTTGGCTGTGAAGTCATATTTCCCCTTCGATAGTGCACAACTCATGCACACTATGTATGAACTAGAAATCATACCTGCTGAAAACGGGACTCCCCTAGCTCAGATGCACTTGAACTCCAACACTCCAAAGTACTTTGGGGAGCACATTCACAGGTTTATTAGAGGGAGCATAGAAGTGTCTCCCACCAGAGAATTTGAAGTAGGGAACTAATTTTATCAGTCTTTTTCCTTCAGTTTTATAGACTGCAGAACTCCCCTTTGGGAGAAATCTATCTTGCAGGTGGAAGAAAGGCAGGAGATCATTGGCCAGTATTCTGTTCAGGTTGGCAGCATTGTCTCTCTATATTTGAGAAGGAAACTGGCTTAAATTTGTCACACATACCTGTTGCTTATGTTATCCTTTGTTCATCTGTCAGGGAGACACAGTTCAGGCTCCGACACTGCAAAGCCCGGGCAGCCCATGTTTGCTGTGCCATTTGCAGTCTGTCTGAAGATGCAGGAGTTAAGGTGAGAGGTTGGTGCTAGGAAACTTTAGCTAGATTTAAAGATCCACTATATGTTTCTGTTGGCTTCTTTGCATTGGGTCCCACTACTTGAAATTCTTGCCTGAATTTAAAGCAATGTAGTTATGGCAGTAAGCCTACTTATATTTTAGAGTGTTTTGTCTTATATGAATCTGATTCAGATTTATGAAATACTAGACTCTGAAAAACGACAGCAATTTTAGTCAACTTGGACAAGTTGTTACAGTATAGTAATTGTGCTTGTTAAGTTTTGTAATTATATTGCATAGTAATACACCACATATTGTAATTTAAGGCATTTGTATTCAAGTATCCGTGTAAAACCTGCTCAGTTTGGAAATATGGAGTGTTCTAGAAAGTTCCAAATAGGAAGGGTCTAAGGACAAAGGTATGCTGCATTATAATGGACTGATTTTCATAAAATGGCATGTATGGAGTGAATGTGATTATCATGGAATATATTCATTAACAAAATGGAAACTGCTGTTTTTGTGGCCAACATAGACAATTCTGGCTGCTTTGTAGTCCTGCTTTATAGTAAGTGGTTATATTATCAGACTAATTACTTTTTAGAATTACCATTATATTTTAAGGTAATTATAGACACACCTGGACTCAAGAGCTATAATCATAATTGCTTTTTGCTGATGTCCTGTGGCATTGTGGTCTTGAGGATGTGTTAACCCAGAAAGAAATAGGCCTGCGGAATTGTGGAGATCATTATGAATGTAGGATTTTAAATAAACAACGGGTAAGGCCTTATGAGAATGCCTATATCAGTGCAGTATGAAAACAAATAATATACTGTAGTGATTTTCTGTATGTATGTTTACATGTGTGTGAGGGGGAAGGTTGCATTTGTGTGTGTGTGTGTGTGTGCGTGCACGCATGCATGTCTGTGCTTGTGCTCACATACATACCATTATGGTCTCACCTGCAATATGTCCAACCTAGACGCTGATATGCTCTTTTAACACTCTCTGCTAGTCTTGTCTTTTCTTGTCTTTTCTTTTCTTTCTCTCTTTTTTATCTCTTTTCTTTTTTTTTTTTTGGAGCTGGGGACTGAACCCAGGGCCTTGTGCTTGCTAGGCAAGCGCTCTACCACTGAGCTAAATCCCCAACCCCTCTTTCCTTCTTTCTTTCTTCCTTCCTTCCTTCCTTCCTTCCTTCCTTCCTTCCTTCCTTCCTTCTTTTTCTTTCTTTCTTAATTTTTAGAAAAGTTCTCTAACTGAACATGAAATTCATCATCTCAGCTAAACTGCCCAGTGAGCTCCTGCCTGTCTCCTCAGGTCTAGACATATAGACATATACCACTACACATGGCTTTTACAGTTCACTCACTGAGCCGTTGTCCCAGCGTGATTTTAGATGCACCTGGTGTCAAGTATAGGCATCACTTAGTCAGTTCTTTTTATTATTAATGAGATTTATTATTCCATGCTGTTGGAAGGTTTTCAAGCTAGCTTTATTATGTTGGCAAACCTGCCTCAAATGTGTATAATTCATTGGAAGATACAATCCATGTGACCACTCTGTCAAGATATGGACCCATTATAGATTCAACTTACAACTACATGTGGCAATGCATATAATTCATCCTTGGGATATATCCTCAAGTTTTGTTTAAATTAAGGTTTTAATAAGACTTTTTCAAACCCCAATGCAATGACCTAGTCCTTTGAATGATCATAGATTGAATCTTGATGATTAATGATAACATTTCTTACAGTTGACTTTGTATGAAGGTATCATTTCAAATTCTGAGTTCAAGGTATTTTTTGAACATTAAGAATTACTGACCCTGGGCTCTAACCTCATAGGTAGCAATGAATAGCCTAGTAAGAGCACCAGTGGAAGGGGAAGCCCTTGGTCCTGCCAAGACTGAACCCCCAGTGAAGGTGATTGTTGGGGGGGGAGAGTGGTAATGGGGGGAGAATGGGGAGGAGAACACCCGTATAGAAGGGGAGGGAGAGGGGTTAGGTGGATGTTGGCCCAGAAACTGGGAAGGGGAATAACAATCGAAATGTAAAGAACAAATACTCAAGTTAATAAAGATGGAAAAAATGACAGTTTGATGGGTAAGTTATAAAAGAATATTTTAACTGAAATAATTTGTATGTATTTTCTGTTTCAAAAAATACTATCATGGTGATGGAGAGATGGCTCAATTGTTATGAAACATTTCTGCTCTTACAGAGGTGTGAGGTTTAATAACCACCTCTTAACAATCTCCTGTCTAAGGGGACTTGATGCTAGTTTTTGAGTTCTGCAGGTACCAGGCATACGCATGGTACACATATGCAAATCTAAGCAAAACACTCAAAAATTGAAATAAAAGGAAATACATCGTTAAAAAATACTGCCATAGTCCAGGGAGAAAAAAATCTTAATATAATACAAAACTCACCATAATCATAAGTAGCTGCCATAAATATGATAAAAATCTTATTTTTCCCCACTCTAAACTATGATTATTACACATTAATTTGGATGAAAAAGTGTAGTCTAGAATCATGGATAAATCATACAGATATATTGGACATCATGAATTTTGGTATTTGGGAATCTATAGGTCAGGAAGAAAATTTTAGAGGTTATATTCTGGTTAATTGAAGTCAAGTATAGAGTGAATATGGTCTTGCTTATAATACAGGAAGCTGTATTCCACAGTTCATATAATTGCAGGATATTTTAAAATCTTTGTTAGATATTCTCTTACTTTTAATGTTTAGTTTTATGGAAAGTTCATGAGAATGTTGATATCTTACTCTGTGGTTGGGAGAGTAGAAGAAAAGGAACCAATGTGCAGGAAATTCTAGATGTTATTTTCAATGCACCTTTAAACTTTCCATTCCCACTGTAAGGGCAGTTGTAGATGGATATGTACTTTGCTGTAGGATTTGGGTGATAACACACGTATGTCTACTTAATTTACAGTGCAGTATGTTCATTATCTGACATATCTTTAATCATACATGCATTCCAGTTTTTAATACAAAGACTTGCCATAAATGGCAAAACATTGGGTTTGCTCCCAGAATTGTCAAATCTCATAAAAGATGTTTTACAAAAATACATTCAGCTGCATTTTCCTGCTTATTTCTCATCCTTGAGTAAACTCTCAGTACGTGTCCAATAGACAGAGCCAGGATCACCAGTATAGTATTGAGATCAAGTGGGAAGTGATGTGGAGAACAAATTGCTACTAAAACATGTAAGTATCCACACCGAAGAAATATTTCTAGGAAATCATGATTTTTCATGGCAGGAGTACCTCAGACCAGTAGTTTTCACATTGTGGCAGAGCATATTGAAGAGTAAGTCACACTCTAATGGATTGTGTTCAACTTGGTGCTTGTCTTTTGCCATGAATAGAGCTATATGGTATGATTTTTCAGTTCCCAATTTCAGCCTAATCCTGCATCATCTATTTTTGGCAGTTTTCTCTCTAGTTTCTGCATATTAATGCTGAAAAAATATGAGGTCTATTCTTGAGAAATATATAGGCCAGAGAAGGGAACACAAACTTACGATTTTGTGAAGAAATGTAGACTAATTAGGTAAGTAATACTAACATGATTCATTGCTCAGATCATCAGTATAGCAATTAGCTTGAACCCTTGCTGTAATCACTGATTTCTCACCAACTTGGCTGCATAACTGTGCATTGCCATGCTACTTGCTGTTTGTCTTTGTCCTCCTTGCTGCTTGTCTTTGTCCACATGATGAGTTTTTGATAGTTCGTGAAGGTTGTGATAACAAAGAGGTACAGACCACAGAGCATAAATAAACTCGCCATTCTGTAAGTCAGAAATGTGGTATTGTGAAAGTTTTAAATGTCAACTTGCTTCAACCTCTATTTTTTTTTTTTTTTATTAACTTGAGTATTTCTTATGTACATTTCGGTGTTATTCCCTTTCCGGTTTCCGGCAAACATCCCTTCCCTCCCCTTCCTTATGGGTGTTCCCCTCCCCACCCCTCCCCCCATTGCCGCCCTCCCCGACAGTCTAGTTCACTGGGGGTTCAGTCTTAGCAGGACCCAGGGCTTCCCCTTCCACTGGTGCTCTTACTAGGATATTCATTGCTACCTACGAGTTCAGAGTCCAGGGTCAGTCCATGTATAGTCTTTAGGTAGTGGCTTAGTCCCTGGAAGCTCTGGTTGCTTGGCATTGTTGTACATATGGGGTCTCAAGCCCCTTCAAGCTCTTCCAGTTCATTCTCTGATTCCTTCAACGGGGTCCTGTTCTCAGTTCAGTGGTTTGCTGCTGGCATTCGCCTCTGTATTTGCTGTATTCTGGCTGTGTCTCTCAGGATCGATCTACATCCGGCTCCTGTCGGTCTGCACTTCTTTGCTTCATCCATCTTGTCTAATTGGGTGGCTCTATATGTATGGGCCACATGTGGGGCAGGCTCTGAATGGGTGTTCCTTCAGTCTCTGTTTTAATCTTTTGCCTCTCTCTTCCCTGCCAAGGGTATTCTTGTTCCCCTTATAAAGAAGGAGTGAAGCCTTCACATTTTGATCATCCGTCTTGAGTTTCATTTGTTCTAGGCAACTAGGGTAATTCAAGCATTTGGGCTAATAGCCACTTATCAGTGAGTGCATACAATGTATGTCTTTCTGTGATTGGGTTAGCTCACTCAGGATGATATTTTCCAGGTCCAACCATTTACCTACAATTTCATAAAGTCGTTGTTTTTGATAGCTGAGTAATATTCCATTGTGTAGATGTACCACATTTTCTGTATCCATTCCTCTGTTGAAGGGCATCTGGGTTCTTTCCAGCTTCTGGCTATTATAAATAAGGCTACGATGAACATAGTGGAGCACGTGTCTTTTTTTTATATGTTGGGGCATCTTTTGGGTATATGCCCAAGAGAGGTATAGCTGGATCCTCAGGCAGTTCAATGTCCAATTTTCTGAGAAACCTCCAGACTGATTTCCAGAATGGTTGTACCAGTCTGCAACCCCACCAACAATGGAGGAGTGTTCCTCTTTCTCCGCATCCTCGCCAGCATTTGCTGTCACCTGAGTTTTTGATCTTAGCCATTCTCACTGGTGTGAGGTGAAATCTCAGGGTTGTTTTGATTTGCATTTCCCTGATGACTAAAGATGTTGAACATTTCTTTAGGTGTTTCTCAGCCATTCGGCATTCCTCAGCTGTGAATTCTTTGTTTAGCTCTGAACCCCATTTTTTAATAGGGTTATTTGTCTCCCTCTGGTCTAACTTTGAGTTCTTTGTATATTTTGGATATAAGGCCTCTATCTGTTGTAGGATTGGTAAAGATCTTTTCCCAATCTGTTGGTTGCCGTTTTGTCCTGACCACAGTGTCCTTTGCCTTACAGAAGCTTTGTAGTTTTATGAGATCCCATTTGTCGATTCTTGATCTTAGAGCATAAGCCATTGGTGTTTTGTTCAGGAAATTTTTTCCAGTGCCCATGTGTTCCAGATGCTTCCCTAGTTTTTCTTCTATTAGTTTGAGTGTGTCTGGTTTAATGTGGAGGTCCTTGATCCACTTGGACTTAAGCTTTGTACAGGGTGATAAGCATGGATCGATCTGCATTCTTCTACATGTTGACCTCCAGTTGAACCAGCACCATTTGCTGAAAATGCTATCTTTTTCCATTGGATGGTTTTGGCTCCTTTGTCAAAAATCAAGTGACCATAGGTGTGTGGGTTCATTTCTGGGTCTTCAATTCTATTCCATTGGTCTATCTGTCTGTCTCTGTACCAATACCATGCAGTTTTTTATCACTATTGCTCTGTAATACTGCTTGAGTTCAGGGATAGCGATTCCCCTGAAGTCCTTTTTATTGTTGAGGATAGTTTTAGCTATCCTGGGTTTTTGTTATTCAGATGAATTTGCAAATTGTTCTGTCTAACTCTTTGAAGAATTGGATTGGTATTTTGATGGGGATTGCATTGAATCTGTAGATCGCTTTTGGTAAAATGGCCATTTTTACTATATTAATCCTGCCAATCCATGAGCATGGGAGATCTTTCCATCTTCTGAGGTCTTCTTCAATTTCTTTCTTCAGAGTCTTGAAGTTCTTGTTGTACAAATCTTTTACTTGCTTGGTTAAAGTCACACCGAGGTACTTTATATTATTTGGGTCTATTATGAAGGGTGTCATTTCCCTAATTTCTTTCTCGGCTTGTTTCTCATTTGTGTAGAGGAAGGCTACTGATTTATTTGAGTTAATTTTATACCCAGCCACTTTGCTGAAGTTGTTTATCAGCTTTAGTAGTTCTCTGGTGGAACTTTTGGGATCACTTAAATATACTATCATATCATCTGCAAATAGTGATATTTTGACTTCTTCTTTTCCGATCTGTATCCCCTTGACCTCCTTTTGTTGCCTGATTGCTCTGGCTAGAACTTCAAGAACTATATTGAATAAGTAGGGAGAGAGTGGGCAGCCTTGTCTAGTCCCTGATTTTAGTGGGATTGCTTCAAGTTTCTCTCCATTTAGTTTAATGTTAGCCACTGGTTTGCTGTATATGGCTTTTACTATGTTTAGGTATGGGCCTTGGATTCCTATTCTTTCCAGGACTTTTATCATGAAGGGGTGTTGAATTTTGTCAAATGCTTTCTCAGCATCTAATGAAATGATCATGTGGTTTTGTTCTTTCAGTTTGTTTATATAATGGATCACGTTGATGGTTTTCCGTATATTAAACCATCCCTGCATGCCTGGGATGAAGCCTACTTGATCATGGTGGATGATTGTTTTGATGTGCTCTTGGATTCGGTTTGCCAGAATTTTGTTGAGTATTTTTACGTCGATGTTCATAAGGGAAATTGGTCTGAAGTTCTCTTTCTTTGTTGGGTCTTTGTGTGGTTTAGGTATAAGAGTAATTGTGGCTTCATAGAAGGAGTTCGGTAGTGCTCCATCTGTTTCAATTTTGTGGAATAGTTTGAATAATATTGGTACGAGGTCTTCTATGAAGGTCTGATAGAATTCTGCACTAAACCCGTCTGGACCTGGGCTCTTTTTGGTTGGGAGACCTTTAATGACTGCTTCTATTTCCTTAGGAGTTATGGGGTTGTTTAACTGGTTTATCTGTTCCTGATTTAACTTCGGTACCTGGTATCTGTCTAGGAAATTGTCCATTTCCTGCAGATTTTCAAGTTTTGTTGAGTATAGGCTTTTATAGTAAGATCTGATGATTTTTTGAATTTCCTCTGAATCTGTAGTTATGTCTCCCTTTTCATTTCTGATTTTGTTAATTTGGACACGCTCTCTGTGTCCTCTCGTTAGTCTGGCTAAGGGTTTATCTATCTTGTTGATTTTCTCAAAGAACCAACTTTTGGTTCTGTTGATTCTTTCTATGGTCCTTTTTGTTTCTACTTGGTTGATTTCAGCTCTGAGTTTGATTATTTCCTGCCTTCTACTCCTCCTGGGTGTATTTGCTTCTTTTTGTTCTAGAGCTTTTTAGGTGAGCTGTCAAGTTGCTGACATATGCTCTTTCCTGTTTCTTTCTGCAGGCACTCAGCGCTATGAGTTTTCCTCTTAGCACAGCTTTCATCGTGTCCCATAAGTTTGGGTATGTTGTACCTTCATTTTCATTAAATTCTAAAAAGTTTTTTAATTTCTTTCTTTATTTCTTCCTTGACCAGGTTATCATTGAGTAGAGCATTGTTCAATTTCCACGTATGTGGGCATTCTTCCCTTATTGTTATTGAAGACCAGCTTTAGGCCGTGGTGGTCCGATAGCACGCATGGGATTATTTCTATCTTTCTGTACCTGTTGAGGCCCGTTTTTTGACCAATTATATGGTCAATTTTGGAGAAAGTACCATGAGGAGCTGAGAAGAAGGTATATCCTTTTGCATTAGGGTAGAACGTTCTATAAATATCCGTTAAGTCCATTTGGCTCATGACTTCTCTTAGTCTGTCTACGTCTCTGTTTAATTTCTGTTTCCATGATCTGTCCATTGATGAGAGTGGGGTGTTGAAGTCTCCTACTATTATTGTGTGAGGTGCAATATGTGTTTTGAGCTTTAGTAAGGTTTCTTTTACGTATGTAGGTGCCCTTGTATTTGGGGCATAGATATTTAGGATTGAGAGTTCATCTTGGTGGATTTTTCCTTTGATAAATATAAAGTGTCCTTCCTTATCTTTTTTGATGACTTTTAGTTGAAAATTGACTTTATTTGATATTAGAATGGCTACTCCAGCTTGCTTCTTCCGACCATTTGCCTGGAAAGTTGTTTTCCAGCCTTTCACTCTGAGGTAGTGTCTGTCTTTGTCTCTGAGGTGTGTTTCCTGTAGGCAGCAGTATGCAGGGTCCTCGTTGCGTATCCAGTTTGTTAATCTATGTCTTTTTATTGGGGAGTTGAGGCCATTGATTTTGAGAGATATTAAGGAATAGTGATTATTGCTTCCTGTTATATTCATACTTGGATGTGTTATGTTTGTGTGCTTTTCTTCTCTTTGTTTTGTTGCCAAGACGATTAGTTTCTTGCCTCTTCTTGGGTATAGCTTGCCTCCTTATGTTGGGCTTTACCATTTATTATCCTTTGTAGCGCTGGATTTGTAGAAAGATATTGTGTAAATTTGGTTTTGTCATGGAATATCTTGGTTTCTCCATCTATGTTAATTGAGAGTTTTGCAGGATACAGTAGCCTGGGCTGGCATTTGTGTTCTCTTAGGGTCTGAATGACATCAGTCCAGGATCTTCTGGCCTTCATAGTTTCTGGCGAAAAGTCTGGTGTGATTCTGATAGGTCTGCCTTTATATGTTACTTGACCTTTTTCCCTTACTGCTTTTAATATTCTTTCTTTATTTTGTGTGTTTGGTGTTTTGACTATTATGTGACGGGAGGTGTTTCTTTTCTGGTCCAATCTATTTGGAGTTCTGTAGGCTTCTTGTATGCATATGGGTATCTCTTTTTTTAGGTTAGGGAAGTTTTCTTCTATGATTTTGTTGAAGATATGTACTGGTCCTTTGAGCTGGGAGTCTTCACTCTCTTCTATACCTATTATCCTTAGGTTTGATCTTCTCATTGAGTCCTGGATTTCCTGTATGTTTTGGACCAGTAGCTTTTTCCGCTTTACATTATCTTTGACAGTTGAGTCAATGATTTCTATGGAATCTTCTGCTCCTGAGATTCTCTCTTCCATCTCTTGTATTCTGTTGGTAAAGCTTGTATCTACAGCTCCTTGTCTCTTCTTTTGGTTTTCTATATCCAGGGTTGTTTCCCTGTGTTCTTTCTTGATTGCTTCTATTTCCATTTTTAATTCCTTCCACTGTTTGATTGTGTTTTCCTGGAATTCTTTCAGGGATTTTTGTGACTCCTCTCTATGGGCTTCTACTTGTTTATTTATGTTTTCCTGGAATTCTTTCAGGCATTTTTGCGATTCCTCTCTGTAGGCTTCTACTTGTTCTCTAAGGGAGTTCATCATGTCTTTCTTGAAGTTCTCCAGCATCATGGTCAAATATGATTTTGAATCTAGATCTTGCTTTTCTGGTGTGTTTGGATATTCCATGTTTGTTTTGATGGGAGAATTGGGCTCCGATGGTGCCATGTAGTCTTGGTTTCTGTTGCTTGGGTTCCTGCGCTTGCCTCTCGCCATCAAATTATCTCTAGTGTTACTTTGTTCTGCTATTTCTGACAGTGGCTAAACTGTCCTATAAGCCTGTGTGTCAGGAGTGCTGTAGACCTGTTTTCCTCTCTTTCAGTCAGTTATGGGGACAGAGTGTTCTGCTTTCGGGCCTGTAGTTTTTCCTTTCTACAGGTTTTCAGCTGTTCTTGTGGACCTGTGCCTTGAGTTCACCAGGCAGGTCACTTGCAGCAGATAAGTTAGTCTTACCTGTGGTCCCGAGGCTCAAGTTCGCTCGCGGGGTTCTGCCCACGGGCTCTCTGCGGTGGCAGCAACCAGGAAGATCTGCGCCGCCTCTTCCTGGGGCCTCCGTGCACCAGGGTTCCAGATGGCCTCCGGTGTTTTCCTCTGGAATCAGTAATGTGTGCAGAGAGCAGTCTCTTCTGGTTTCGCAGGCGTGTCTGCCTCTCTGAAGGTTTAGCTCTCCCTCCCACGGGATTTGGGTGCAGAGAACTGTTTATCCGGTCTGTTTCCTTCAGGTTCCGGGCGGTGTCTCAGGCAGGGCTCCTGTTGCTCCTGGGCCCTCCCCCACAGGAACCCAGAGGCCTTGTACAGTTTCCTCTTGGGTCAGGGATGTGGGCAGGGTGGGCAGTGTTGGTGGTCTCTTCCACTCTGCAGCCTCAGGAGTGCCCACCTGACCAGGCAGTGGTATCTCTCCCACGGGTTCTGGGAGCAGAGAGCTGCTGCGGGCCGGGATCCGGTGTGGGACTTCTGGTAAACACAGGACGTGCCTGGTCCTAGAGGGATTCTGCCTCTGTTGTCCCGATTCCACCAGGCAAGTCACTTGCAGCAGATAAGTTCGTCTTACCTGTGGTCCCGAGGCT
This sequence comes from Rattus rattus, assembly GCF_011064425.1. Classification (NCBI taxonomy): domain Eukaryota; kingdom Metazoa; phylum Chordata; class Mammalia; order Rodentia; family Muridae; genus Rattus; species Rattus rattus. The sequence continues at coordinate 88,311,503 of NC_046165.1, read as the reverse complement.
CAAGTTCGCTTGCGGGGTTCTGCCCACGGGCTCTCCGCGGTGGCAGCAACCAGGAAGCTTGCTTCAACCTCTAATCACCCCAAAAGGGAGTCTTAGTTGAGGAATTATGTAGATTAGAGTGGCATGGTAATTTCTTGTGGGGCATTGTCCCAATTGTTAATTGTATTGTTTTGTTGGTTAGTTTATCCATTTGACACAAGATGGAACCATCTAAAAAGGGAAAACCTAATCAGAAAAAAATGCTTCTATCAGATTGGTCTTCATTTTAGTGCTAGCAATAGATGGAAGGGTCTAGCTCACTCTGGGCAGTACCACTCACAGGAAGGTGATCCTACGGTATATAAGAAAGCAGGTTGAGCAAGTCATGAGAAGCAAGAAGCCAGGAAGCAGCATTCTACCATGACTTTTGCTTCAGTTCCTTCCTCCAGGCTGTTGGTCTGATTCTTCTCTTGTATGTGGAAGCATAAATCAAATAATGCTTTTTCTCAACATGTTGCTTTTAGTCAAGATGAGTTATCATAGCAATAGAAAACAAACTAAGACAGGTGGGAAAATCTACCACAAATATAAGTTGCACCATTCAATGGGCTCAGCCAGTAGCTGTTTAAGAGTGAAGAAAGCAAGCTGAACAGCAATAGCTATAGCAACATACAGGCAGCATGAATGCATTCAAATCTCTTAGTGTTTGACTGTGAATGTCATACAATTAACTGCTTTCTTGACTTGAAATCTGATTGATGATGAAGTATACCTTCGAATAAGCCAGATAGATACTTTCCTTTTCCATGTTTGATGTTTGACCAGGGTGCTGTTTATCAGTGTAACAGAAATCAAACTAGGATGTAGGCAGTCTCTTAATTTGGCATCCACATGGCTGCGATCTCCTGTGCCTATACTTGGTGTTCTTATCTTCAGAGGTATCTGTGTCCTGATTCTGTTATGCCCAAGTTGCAGGTACCCAAAGACCACCACTGAAGAGTCAATTCTGATGCGAAATGCATAATGGTCTTTATTATGAGCTCATGAGCCAGGTCTTTCAGACTCTCTCCATCTCATTGCAGTGGTTCAGAGTGAAAGCTTCAATTCTTAGGATTTAGGGTTTTTATTGTGGTTACAACAAACTTGGAGACTTTCCATATGGGTCAGCAAGTTAAATTTTTGAAAACTGCATTGCTGGTATACTCTGTAGGAAACTGAGCATGGAGTCAAAATCACTTGACCAACAGGATGACAAAGTTAACTGTTCTCGGCAGGGTGTCTTAAGGTATTTTATGTACTTTGATGCTGCTATTGTAGCCTGACTGCTTGTTGCTAAGGGAAGTCAGTAGGTTGCCATAGGATGTTTGCTCAGGTGGATTTTGTGATTTTTTTCCTGGAATTGGAATTTAGTCCCTGGTCTTGCACAAAATGGGGTTTCATCAAAAACAGAGTTAGTTGGCATTTACAAGCCCCTTTTTTCTGGGTCCTTAGGATGCTCAATCATGGGGCTCCCAGTGGGGTCAGGGAGATATTTTCAAGTTGTTCCTCTCATCTTTCAGGTGTTAGTTCTATAAATTGTGATCCAAGTACCTTGAACCGAATTTTCCCTACTCTCTCTTTTATAAGCCACATTACTCTCTTTAATAGCAGGGACAAAAAGTTAATAGCAACAATAGAAGGAGTAGGGGGCTGAGCAGGGTAGACATCAGGGGAGTCAGTCTGGGGGAACTATTAAACCGTGACTCAAAACATCCTTGGCGTCCTATACCTCTTTCTGCCATTTATCTGATTTTTCTCTTACTCTAGCCAATGAGTCCCTCATCACCCCAGAATGAGTCAGGTAAAGACAGCATTCCTCTTTCAGAGCAGCACATAGTCACATAGTCATCCTTGCTATAAGAACAAGAAGTCTAACCCTCTTATATTCTGTAACACAACTTTTGCCAGAGAGTTAGTTCATTGATCTTTCAAAGTGGGCTTTCTACTTTCTTAATGTCCTCATCTATGGCTGTTTTTAAGTTGGCATAGCTGGAACTCTGTAGGGCTAGCGAGGATATGCCAGTTCCTGCTCCTGCCAGAACCGGCTCTATCATGATATCCAACATAATTGTGTCGGGCTATCTTTTATGCCTGATAAGCCCATTATCCTTATCAAACAGTACTTCCATTTATCTCCTCAACAGCCTGATTGGTGATTCTTGGTACTAGCTGGACCAAGGTTGCAGCAGGCAGAAAAGGAGGGAAAAGCTCATTCTTTCTGGAATCATTCTGAAAGTCCAGATCAGTTCCAATAGGTAAGTCTGATCATTGCAGCCAAAGCCTGACCGGGTTCTTGGAGGTCTTTGGAAACCTGCCCTGTCTCTTGTCTTGAGTTGAACCAGTCATCAGGGGTCTTTTAATTCCACAAGTATGTATGCTTTTCTGGTCCATTATCTGACCCTATCATCTATGGGAAGCTATACCATTCTTATATGTCTTTGAGCAATTTCTTTGCCACTGTCTGAGGAGTTTTGTGTTTGATAGGAAAGACTTCATTCCAACCCGAAAAGGTGTCTACAAATACAAGGGGATACTAATGCCCGAATTTTCTAGGGTTAATCTCAGTTAAACCGACTTCCCAAAAAGCAATGGGTTGGGTGCCTCTTAGCTGAATTCCTCATGCTGGGATGTTCTTAGTTTTTTTAGTAAGCTAGGTGCCTTGTAGCTGGACATGATTTTATCAGTTTTGATGTGCATCTTGTATCTTGAGCTATGTAATCAGATCTTGTACCTGGTTCATGACGTGAACCAGGTTACCTTTGCATCTAGGGGAGGCATGTCTTGTAAGTCTACTCAAGTTCTGTGCACTCATGTCAGGATTTCTGCACAATCATGAAGTGGTGTCTCTAAGCCTCGGTCAGGCAGCAGGGTACTAGGGTTCAGGGCAGTGGAGGTCTGTAAAGAAATTCTGATAGGGTTCAGCATAGAGTCTGATAATGTGTCATGTGGGCATCACTAAGCTAGTGGTCTGGAGGTTGCTTTAGGATTGTTTCTATGCCATAGTAGAGGTGATAAACAGGCTTTACCCTAAAGTTAGCTTATCTTCATCCCTCACCAGGAGAGCCACTGTGGCTACCACTCAGAGGCAGGGTTGACATCCTGTAGTTACTGGATCAAGCTCTTTGGGCAGATAAGCTACTGGGTAGCACCATGTTCACAGATATTGGCTTAGGATCCATTTGGCTATTTCTTTATGTTCATCTTTGAACAGGTGGAAGGGGCTTAGTTTTATCTGGCAGCTCTAAGGTAGAGGCTTATAGGAAGGCTTATTTTAGTGCATCCAGGGCCTTGTGATGGCTATTAGTTCATGTGAAACCCAGATGTTTCTTGATGGCTTCATATAGGGGTTTGGCTAATTTGCCAAACCCAGGTATCCATAGGTAGCAGAAACCCAGCATCCCCAGCAATTTCCTCACTTCCCTTGCAATTTTGGGTGTGGGAATTCTCAGAACTCTTTCTTTTCTAGCTTGGGATAGCCATCTCTTACCACCTTTGAGGACTTAACCATAATATTGCACCTGATTTTTGCAAATCTGGGCCTTCTTGACTGACACACAGCACCCTAGTTTACCTAGGGTCTATAGAACTTGCCTTTCAGGCATAGTTTCTGTGTGCTTACTACAATGAGCAAATCATCAACATCTTGTAAAATGATTATTTGAGGGTGTAGGGAATCAAACTCACCCAAATCCTCATACAAGGCCTCATCGAAGATGGTTGGAAAGTTCTTGAAACTTTATGGGGAGTTGGGTCCACATCAGTTGTCCATTAGTTCCTTTGTTAGAGTCACAGCATTTGAGTGCAAACTAATCTTGGTTTTTGGGGCTAAATGGTCTGTAAAGAAAGCATCCTTTAAGTCCAGTACTGCATGTCAAATATAGTCTTGTGGTAGAGAACTTAGCAAAGTGTATGGGTTAGGGACTCTGGAGTGAATGTCCACTACCTATTTGTTAACTTTTCTCAGATCTTGCAATGTGTGGTAGTCATGTATGGGTTTCACTGTGGTCAGGCCTTGATTATCATGGTTTGGTTCTCTGGGAGTCTCAAGCAACCTGTATTCATCAATCAACCCTGCAGTCGGCACTGGAATAGAATGCCCTGTCCATTCAATACTTTGGCTCCTTTAGTGGTAAAATATATCTGTGCATCTATCATGGTTAATAAGTCACACCCTGACAGTGTGTATGAACAGTTAGAGATTACCAGAAAAGAATGGGATACTTGACTCACACCAAGGTTCCAGTAGTCCATGCATACTCTTTCATCCCTATAGCTCCCTGTAGCAAGATGTCTTGGTGAACAGAGGTCCAGCTATTTGTAGAAGGACTGAGTGCTGGGCTCTCATGTCCACTATATGTTCAGTGTGTTTTCCCTCCACCTTAAGGGTTACCCTGGTTCGGGGAGGAGAAACAAGCTCCCTAGTCACTGTCTTCCTTAATTTTCATAGGTGACACTACCTCTATTAGACTTTCTTTCTTGGGACACTCTTTGACCATATGACCCTCTTCCTTATATTAGTCACATTGAGTTTTGCCTAGCTGAGGGACAGATGTCCCCCTTTTATGTTCTCCCTTACCTCCATCTTTAATCATCTGTTTGAGGCAACTTCTCTGATCCTCCCCCTTGGCCATTGCTACTAACAGGATTTCATTCAAGTTCTGATTCTGCCTCTTCTTGGCTCTTACCTATTTTTCCTCAGCACCTGCCTTATTGTTTAAAAAACCCTTTCTTTTACTACCACTAATCCTGGGTCTTTTCTCTAACTCTCTCAAGTCTCTCAAGGTTTCTGTGAATATCTGGTGAAGACTGGTTAATAAAAGCCATAGCTACTGCTGTCTTTGCTTCCTGAGACTGAGGATCCATAGGAGTGGCTTTTCTAGATGTTTCCATGACTCTCAAAGAAGGCAGCTAGGTTCCCTTCCAGTTCTTATCCAACAGATACTCCACAACATAGTCTGGCAATAAACAAAGAAACAAAGAGACTCCCCTTACCATCAGTATTATAATCCAGGCAAGTGGTGGGAAAACCCTTGCTAATTCAAATCAGGTTGGTGGTAGGTATCCACTGGTCGTAGGTATCTCCAGAAACCAATTCCCTGACCTTCCCCCACCTATCTTGTAAAGAAGACCTGCAATAATATGGACTGGGAAGAGATTTGATAGGGAGGGAGAAAATGAGGTCTCTGGATTTTCTCTTCTAACCTTCACTGACAAATTGTGTCTATAGACCTTGACCTCCTTAAAATGCACTAAAATGTAGTCAACTGGGGTAGAAACCATCAGTTCTATTTCATTAGCCACATAATGGTAAAGAAAGTGTAATACACAAAACAGACAGCCACAAGAGGGTGGTGAAGGCTAGAGAGCAGATTCTGTCACTTGTATAGGACAGAAAACAAACAGGAAGGCAGCTGGGAGCCATGTAGCTGGGTTCCATGCTCACCATTTCAGTTGTCTCTTACCACAGATACTTAAGAAAAATCTGACAGACAAGGCACTGACACAAGGACCAACAATGAGACATCTCCTTATTAGCTGGCCTTTCGACCCTTCACTTAGGAGTCCTAGAGGTCTTGGGTTTCCAGGCCCATGCAACAAGATACTATGCCCCATTTACAGGTACCCAAGGAACACCCAGGAGCCAATTCCAATAAAAAAACACTTAAAGGTCTTTATTAGGAGTCTGAGAGCAGTGTCTCTCAGATTCTCATAGTCATAGGGGGTCAGAGTGAGAGCCCCGAGTCTAGGGGTTCAGAGATTTTATTGTGATTGCAGCAAACTTAGGGAATTTTCATACAAGACAACAATATTTTAAAAACTGCATTTCTTGTATACTCTGCAGGAACTGAGCACAGCACTATCTATTTAGAATCAACTTGCAACTGAATAGCTTCATTTTAACTTACTCTAATGTTTATTTACATATACACTTATGTATTTGTATATACATTTATATAGACATTCTGAGATAATGGCTTAAAATACAAACGTGGGTTATGGAGGACATACACTCAAACCATCATATTACTTAATTATCAACCCACTAGTTTTATAGTATTTAATCCCATTAAAAAGCTGGCTACATCTGTCTCTGTATATGCTCCATATACTTCATATGTCAGGTGAGGAAAATATCAACCTTTTTAAGATTTCATTCATGCTGCAGTTGCCACAAATTCTAGAAATAATGGTTCTTTAATTTCTGGTGGAATTCATATATTGTATTTCAGGCAAAAGAAGACAGTATAGTAACACTGAAGGCCAAGCTGTGGATGGGTAGTTGCTTAGTAGAGACAGATTTGTAAAAATATGATTCAAAATTTTAGTTGTTTGCTGACAAAACTGAAAGCTGACATTTGGGATGCTGCAGAATTCAATGAATGTAGTCTTAGGAGTTTTGTTCCTTACCCTTCAGAGCTTAGATCCTCTTTTCTAGCCATCATTCTGGGACTCCTGTTACGTTACAGCCCACAGAAAGCAAAATAATCACACCTGTTTATAGTCTCAACAATTTATCCTAACCTTTGTGTGACACTGCCAAGATGTTGCATCTATTTTTAGATTTCAACTTGGAGTTTTATTTTGCTGAGTATTGAAAGGCATCAGATTCTGTGCCCTACTTTGCAGCCGTGAAATTTGTGCAGCATTGGCTTGCCTTTCTTCAAATTGACTTGGAATCCACTTTGCTCTTCCCTTTTCAGGACCTCTAGTCAAGGGCAGGATACTTTCCTCAGAGTCCTTCTGACTTCAGGTCAGTGCTTATAGATCAAACTTTTGAGAAAGAAATCTTTCTTCCCTGCTGGGGTTTGACCTTAAATAACTGCATTCCAGCTCTACCCATGGTATATTTTCTTATAATTTTGTGCAGTATTTTTCAAAGGCTATATTAATATAGGACAGCCATGAAAAATTTAGGCTCACTAAAATGAATACTAAAGTATTAACAAATAAATATATTATGTCCAAATTATATGATTTCCTGATCAAATTGGAATGTAATTGATAAAATATTAAATCTGATATGGTACTGAAGTGACTCATTCATTTTTGAAGCGTCTTACCTTGAACTTGAGAAATATTACTTTGTATTTCAGCATCACCTGGATTGGCAGTCATTCTAATTTGTACTAGAAATCCCATGTGGCCAGCAACTCAAATAGGCTCTTAGCTTTGTGCTGTCTCACTAGAATATTAATAATATCTGGCATATAGTAAGCAGGAATAGAATAAAAGAGAATATTGTGATAGTGTAGAATTCTAGTAACAGCATGGAAAATTTATTTATTTTTTGAAAGTAGCATTTTTGTTAAAACTTTACATATTTAAAGTCTCTGTTAATTTTCATTCCCAGAATAAAATATATTTATATGTATGTCCTTTGTGGTAGAAGAAGACGAGGAGTTATTTTATATATATGACCTTTGAGAGTTTTCACACTATGTAAAAACCAATCAATGATTAGGGTCATATATTCATTATCAGTATTAAAATTAAATTTTTGTTAGCTAGCTGGCTTTTAGCTGCTTACATCGACAAAACTTCAGTTTTCTAGTTGTAGAAGAATAATACTTTGTTAGCTCCTAAAGTTGATTTTTGGATAAAATGAAGTTATTAATGTATGAAATCATATAGTGTTGTAGACAAATGCTCTGTAAGTGTTACTTTGAAAGATCGTTATGAAAACACCTGAGAATGAAGCTGAAGGAGGTTTCCCAGCCCAGTCTCCGGGATAAGCCAGGCCCCCTTTCCATTGATAAAAGGTACAGCATTATTTTTATTTCAGTCAAATAGTCTTAGAGAAAGAAATGAATATTTACTTGAGGCCAAAGTCTGATCTTTTTTGATTCATCAGATCAAATTGCTGAAATGATTTTACAAAAATCCTGTTTTTGACTAAAGTCATCCTCTCAGCACAAAGGCAAAGGTGATAAGACATCTAAAGTGAGTTCTGGCATGTTCTGAAAGGTAACAGAGGAAGTAAGGTTTCCATTTCTATTTCCAGCCCATTCCAATGGTTGTAATTCCAGGTGAGAACTGCAGTCCTCACAAGCTTTACTCCAGTACAGAAATACAGTGTGACAGAAACCTTTCCTGTATGGCCAGCATGGAAAAGAGATCTATTTGCTGGCTCCCTGTATCACACCATGCTAATGCTGGGTGTCTATTATAGAGACATGAAAACACATAACTACAGCAAGTCAAGAAGCCAGGGATACCTTGCATTAGTTTTTGAGTAGAAGATAGTCATTAGAAGCAGTAGTGACAGTGTGAGGGTCAGATACAGGTATTTTGAGAAGCTTATGCAGCAGTAGACTTTAACTATGAAAGAAAAGGTGGTCAGTGGCCATGCCTATGGGATAGAGTGAGTTCCATACTTGACCACTCTGAAGACTAAGAGCCTTGGGTCTATGGCCAGCTGACTGTTCAAAGTTCATAGTTGCCTTTTTTGAATACCTTGCTGTGTGGCAGATCTAAGAGTGCTATACTTAACCTCCGTGAGTAAATTGTTGTAGGCTACTCTCTTTAAAGAGTAGTTTGCTACTGGGAAGAATCCCAAGGATCAGAGACCAGCTCCATGTAGGTCCTTACTTCAGACGTTGCCCTGCAGAGCAGATCTCCACTTTGTTTTCTTCCCGTCAGTATCCAGTGCACTAGTGGAACAGCCTCAGCTTAAATAGTTTGCACCAGCAGGTGCACAAACTGCTGTCCCTGGAATGAGAAAGAAGCCCCTCCTGAAGGTCACACAACTCCCTAAGTAAAGAAGCCAGAAACAACTTCAAATATACACAGAAAAAAAAAGTTATTAAAGATGAACCACTGATTAACTGGCTGTCAGAACAGTTTACATTCAGCGGCAGCAGCATTACAGTGGGAACAGAACAGAACTATAAGAGACTCCAGATATGATGCGCTACTCTTTCTACCCAGTTCTCAGACCTTGAAAATGTCTGTTTTATAGGAGATGGAACAGAATTTCAATTTTCAGATTTAATAAAAAAAACTTTACAAGTTTTAATATTCATTTTACTGCCTTCTGAAAACCTGTGATTTTGCTTTTTAGCCCTTTGCTCACCATTAGCTATTTTTATTTTTATAGTTTTTTATTTTGTGATCATATTGTTCTCTTGCAATTTTTTTCATTATATTCTCTTCCCTTTCCTTATGTTTTTTCTTTTATTCAGAAAATTTTCCTTCTTAACATTTTCCTGCCCTCTTTCATGTCTTGTGTTTATTGTTATTTTGCCTTATTATGATGTGGAGGATTTTTTTGATTGTTATTCCATGTTGGAAGCCTACACTGGGCATCACTATTCCTTAGACATGGAATTCTTAACTTCATAAGAGAAGCGTAGATAGCAAGTGAGCAAGAATTCATGGTCTTATTTCTTTCCATTCTCAACTGTGGATATGATCTTATGAGCTACCTCAAGTGGCACGTGATTGTCCTATACTGATAGACAGAAACATGTAATAATGAAATAAATAAACTCTTCCTTAGTTTCTTTTTGTCAGGATATTTTATCATAAAAATAAAAACAAAACCAGAACCAGGGCTAAATGATCATTGGGGAATAAATGTTTTTTTTTTTCAACAAATGGTGCTTAGAAAACAGGCTACCTACATATTTCTTAATCTATAACAAAATATAGAAGTCTCTTTTCTGAGACCCAACTACCTGAAACTACTAGAAGAGATATAGGAAACTTGATGATATAGACACAGGAAAAAGATTTCTGACCAAGGATCTAGGAGCTCAGAAAATAGGAGAAAGATTCGAAACAATGTCAATGCTTAAAATTTACAAAATTCTCAAACACCAAAGTCATTTCTTCACTTTCCTAAGGGGGAAATATCTGTCATCTATTTGTGTAATTGGTTGAATATATAAAATTCATTGAATACTCAAAATAACAGAAATGCAATCGATACATGAACACTAGACAGTTCTCAGGAAATACAAATGGGAAAAAAATAACCTACAAAGAACACGTTTGATGTCCTTAGCTACCAGAAAACATAAAACTATCTCCAATTACAGTGGATGTTATCATGAAAGCAAATAGTGCATGCTCATGAATTATAAATCAAGGGGGTCTTACTCGTTCCGCCTGGAGCTGTGTATTAGTGCAGTCACATGTATCCAGTGTAGGGGCTTTGGGTTCATATCTGAAAGAATTTACATAAAAGTACAACAAAGTTATCCACACACTTGTATTTATTTCAGCATTGTTTACAATAGCCAAGGAATGAAACTAGTCTACTTGCCCTTCATCAGATGACTGGAGAAAAAAAATACAGTTCATATAGAAAATAGAAAATTCCTCTCCCAAAGGCAAAATTATGCTATTTGTAGCAAAACAAAACAAAACAATCAAACAAACAAAAAACAAATTACTGATCACCATGTTAAATCAAGGAAGACAAACTCAGAAATACAAATGCCACCATGTTTTATAAAAGTATAAGGAACTTCATTTAGAAATAAAGGCAAAAAAATGCAAGAGGACTTGTAAGAAACATGACCGAGTTCAACATGAAGAGGTGCTTCAATGCGGACAATGGCAAGGGGATTTAAGCATAAGCAAAGTACATTAAAGACACTTGAAAATATAGTGCAATCCATTGCACTTGAAGGTTGCAATGTTTTAAAATTAAATGAGCTTTTATCTGTTCTTCCTAGAATGTAAATCCTAGCTGTCAAGGTGATGCCTCGTTTAGGAACTTCTGAAAATTGTGTCATAAAAATTATCCAAATATTCTTAAGTACTTTTGCTTTTTGGACTGAAAGCATTTAAAATGTTACCTTGTGCGTAACATTTAAGTACATTCATTTCAGAGTGCAACGCAGATATTAATTATTGCAAGACAAACAAATTAATGTTGTAGAAAGTATATAGAACAGGAGATAATTATGCTAAATAAAATGATTCAGATTCTGAAAGGCAAGTATAACATCTTTTATTTTGCATATGGAACTTAGAAAAAATTGACATGCAAAACTACTGATGATACTCTGAGAGCAAAAGGGGTCCAGAGAGTATCTGGAGGGAAGGCTAAGGGATGGTCATTTTGGAGTATACAGTGATCTAAGTATGCAATGTGTAAGTAGGAAAATATCACAGTGAAATGAAACCAGAATGTTGCAAGACAATGAAGCCATATCATGTTCTGACCTTTGAGTTGTGTATGTCCTCCTTGGTGATTTTTTTTTCATAGATCTGCTCATGGATCAGTAGCAAGCAAAGAAAAAACAATAATACCAAAAACAAAACAGAACGCAGTGAGTGCTATGGCCCCTGGAGGAACATGCCCTGTGTTTGCAGTTCAACCATAAAGAACTCTGTCTGTCTGGAGATAAGATATATGTCTGTCTCAAAAGTTCCATGAATGGCGGCTGGAGAAATGCTTCAGGGTGAAGAACCACAGGAATCCTAGCAACTATGTTGGGTAGCTCACAACTGTCCAATGATCTTCTTATAGATTCCCATCCCTGTTAACTAAATTGAGCTTCTGTTGCATCTATGAGCACTACATAACTAATCATAATGTTTTACTATGAATTCTGTCATGAACAAAATCTCAACACTTTTAGGTAGAGTGCCTTGCAATAAGATCACATGCATTATTTTTTTTATTTCCCCTCTCTTCTCTTTTAGAAAGAGGAGGCTTCTCTCGTAGAATACATTCTGATTGCAGACTCCTCTCCTTCCACTCTTCCCAGTCACCAACACTCACCACCCTCTCCCTGATCTACTGAGCCTCTTTTTCCCTTCAGAAAAAAATCCAGGCCTCCTAGTTGTCTCAAGGGAACACAGCATAACAAGATACAATAAGACTACCCACAAAGACTCCTATCAAGGCAGAACTTGGCAAACCAGTAGGAGGAAAAGAGTTCCAAGAGCATGCACAGGAGCCTGAAGCAGCTCCTGCCCCTATGCCTATTGTTAGGAATCCCACAGAACCCCTAAGCTAAACAACCAAAGCATGTGTGCTGAGGAACTCGTTAAGACCCATGAAGGCTCTGTGATTGCTGCTTCGGTCTCTATGAGCCTCTAAGGGCTGTGCTTAGTTGAGTCAGTAGGCCACTTTTCATGTTGTTCTCCACCCCTTTGTCTCTTGAAATCCTTCCTGTCCATCTTCTGCAGGGTGCTAGGTGATCCACAAAATGTTTAGTTGTGGGTCTCTGCATCTGCTCGCATTAGCTACCAGAGGAAGCCCCTCTGACGGTGATTGGGCTAGGTACCCCTCTATGAGTATAGCGGGATATCATTAGAAGGCATTGACCTTTGTTGGGGGTGCTGAATAGCAGTCATGTTGGTTTCATGATCTTACCAATAATTAACATCTTTTCTAAGTTTCTAATTTGTGCAAAATATTTAAGGCTTTAATAGTGCACTGCCATGGTTTATTTCCAAAGCAGTGGTCCCTTGATAAATTGTCTATTTACTAAAGTCAATTACTTATTAGTCTGCAAATGTTCTCCAGAGTGAGTGTCATAAATATGACAGTATATCAAATCAAATCAAAGGAGATTGTTTAATGGAATTATCTAGGTAAATGGAAAAGGAGACGCTTCTAATATTTTGAAAATGTCTAGAGACTAAATTCTAGGAAGTTTACAAGTTAAATATCAGAAAACTTGATTGTGAGTCTACTGGATATGTGAAATAATATGTCAAATTGAGGATTTAGTCTGAGTAATTGATAAAATGAAATTTGGTTCATTCCTTCCTTTAATTTACTTGTTTATTAAGAAAAGAGGGTTGCATGGTTATTGTATACTTGGCAATTTTAAAGAAGCTGATGTTAGTTAGCATGGTTACCAGGGACAATTCAACCTTATAGAGTATTTACTGCATTTGGGTGTTGGCATGAATATCTTACAAGGAATAATGTTAAGAATTGAAGTGCATTACTAGCTAAAGAGTAGTGAATGGTTAGTAGGAAAACTCACTGTAATTTTATTTGATTATGCAGCAGTTATAACTTTTATAAAACAGCTGGTACACTACAGGCCCTCAAGAAGGGGATTCAGTTGTGGATGTTCTGAACTTTATGCACATGCTCCTTAAATAATAAAGCAGAGGGTGTAGAAATTAATACTGCTTTGCTACACACATGCACATGCTCATGTATACACATATGCACACAAACACACACATAGAGACAGGGGAAGGAGATAGATGATAGATAGATAGATAGGTAAGTAGATAGATAGATAGATAGATAGATAGATAGATAGATAGATAGATAGATAGTGAGAGCGAGTGAGCGAGCGCACTAGTGGTATATTAAATGGTGCAAACAGAAACAGACGGAGAAGCTAGGAAAATGATTCCAAAGACATCAGATGACCATAAGTAGAGTCTTCTAGATTTGTTGGTTAGCAAACTTTCTAGTTGTGAGCTATATAATAAATGTTTTGAACTTTTAGAATTATACAGTCTTTGTAATAAGTTCTCAGTGTAGGCCTTGCAGGGGAAGGTGACTCAGGGTCCATGACGTAGACATGATCATATCGAAGTAACAGTTATTTAGAAAAGTAGAAGAGATGGTAAGGTAAACTGGGATTATTGTATAATATGTGTACCTGGATATTGATAAAAAATACTATTTAGGTAATATGTTACTGTTGGAAGTCATTTACTATGTGACTTTGTTTCATATAAATGATGAGAAAATAAAATACAATTAATGTAAATATAGTTTTGAAATCATTGGTGTTGCTAAGAAGGTTGGTTTCTGTGATTCTGATTTTATACATGCCACACCTCTAATTTTCAAAGATTTAGTTGTTATCTTTTACTTAGAGTATTAAATTTTGTGGCAGGCCACTATCCTGATACTATAAAAAGAAATAGTACAGGAAGCGAGGTAAGTATATAACAAGATCAGATCTAACTATTCACTCCTGGGCCAGTAGATGGCCATTAGGAGTGGTGTGACTCTTTTTTTAACCTACTTCTAGAAAATGTAGGGAGGGAGGCTATGGCTCTGGGTTTCTCATCTTAAAGTGGTCTTCACTATCTGTGGCTGCAATTCTTTGTATTGATGGAGCATTCCCATGGATGTAGGAAGATCCTAAGGTTGTATTATTGTTTTCTTTTATCTTATATCTTCTTTTAAAAAGTTTCTCTCTCTCTCTCTCTCTCTCTCTCTCTTTCTCTTTCTCTCTGCGTGTGTGTGTGTGTGTGTGTGTGTGTGTGTATCTGTGTCTGTGTATGTATGCACATGCGCATGGGTATTTTCATGTGTGTATGTGCAGGCACACATGTGCCATGATACAAATGCGGAAGTCAAGTGATGGCATAGTTGGTAATCCTTGCCTCCTGCCTCAGCTACAAGTCAGTTCCTTGCTGTGCACGCCATACTAGATGGCACAGAGACCTCTGGGAATTCGCATCCCTGTGCTTCCTCTCAAACTGGGAAAGCAATAGCATCACTGACAGGCACTACCATTTCTAATTTTCTGTGCCTGCACATCACAGCAGAGGTGCTCTGCTCACTGAGAAATCTCCCCATCTGGAATCTAGCCTTTTAATGGCCTATCCACACTTCTTTTTCCATTAGAAATGATCTTTATAAATTTGAAATTAATCTACCTCTTTAATAATTCCAGTGTTAGAAAGCAGATTTGACATGGTCAAACAGAGGTTCAACACTTGTAATGATAAAGTTGGAGCTTTACTGGATTGCTCATGTCCGATATTTCATGTAAAATCCATACTCTTCCAAAACTAAAGCTCTGATTTTTCCAACGCATGTAGTGTTTGATGTCCATTCTCAGATAATACTTGATATATTTTATGCTTTTGAATTAAGTTTCAGATTTCATCAATGAAAATGTGTAACCTTGCCCCACACCCGCGGATCCCAGCCCGCAGCAGCTCTCTGCTCCCAGAACCCGTGGGAGAGATACCTTACCGCCTGGTCAGGTGGGCACTCCTGAGGCTGCAGAGCAGAAGAGACCACCAACACTGCCCACCCCTGCCCACATCCCTGGCCCAAGAGGAAACTGTATAAGGCCTCTGGGCTCCCGTGGGAGAGGGCCCAGGAGCAGCAGGAGCCCTGCCTGAGACACCGCCGGAACCTGAAGGAAACAGACCGGATAAACAGTTCTCTGCACCCAAATCCCGTGGGAAGGAGAGCTAAACCTTCGAGAGGCAGACACGCCTCTAAAACCAGAAGAGACTGCTCTCTACACATTGCTGATTCCAGAGGAAACACACGAGGCCATCTGAACCCGGGTGCAGGGAGGCTCCCGAAGGGGCGCTGGCGCAGATCTTCCTGGTCGCCACATCATGGAGAGCCCGTGGGCAGAACCCTCATGAGCTAACTTGAGCCTCGGGACCAAAGGTAAGACTCAGACACAGGCCCACAGGAACAGCTGAAGACCTGTAGAGGGAAAACTACACGACGAAAAAGCAGAACACTCTGTCCCCAATACTGGCAGAAAGAAAAACAGTAAAACAGGTCTACAGCACTCCTGACACACAGGCTTATAGGACAGTCTAGCCACTGTCAGAAATAGCAGAACAAAGTAACACTAGAGATAATCTGATGGCGAGAGGCAAGCGAGGAACCCAAGCAACAGAAACCAAGACTACATGACATCATCGAACCCAATTCTCCCACCAAAACAAACATGGAATATCCAAACACACCAGAAAAGCAAGATCTAGTTTCAAAATCATATTTGATCATGATGCTGGAGGACTTCAAGAAAGACGTGAAGAACTCCCTAGAGAAACACAGGAAAACATTAATAAACAAGTAGAAGCCTACAGAGAGGAATGCAAAAAATCCCTGAAAGAATTCCAGGAAAACACAATCAAACAGTTGAAGGAATTAAAATGGAAATAGAAGCAATCAAGAAAGAACACATGGAAACAACCCTGGATATAGAAAACCAAAAGAAGAGACAAGGAGCTGTAGATACAAGCTTCACCAACAGAATACAAGAGATGGAAGAGAGAATCTCAGGAGCAGAAGATTCCATAGAAATCATTGACTCAACTGTCAAAGATAATGTAAAGCGGAAAAAAAGCTACTGGTCCAAAACATACAGGAAATCCAGGACTCAATGAGAAGATCAAACCTAAGGATAATAGGTATAGAAGAGAGTGAAGACTCCCAGCTCAAAGGACCAGTAAATATCTTCAACAAAATCATAGAAGAAAACTTCCTAACCTAAAAAAAGAGATACCCATAGGCATACAAGAAGCCTACAGAACTCCAAATAGATTGGACCAGAAAAGAAACACCTCCCCATACATAATAGTCAAAACACTAAACGCTCAAAATAAAGAAAGAATATTAAAAGCAGTAAGGGAAAAAGGTCAAGTAACATATAAAGGCAGACCTATCAGAATCACACCAGACTTCTAGCCAGAAACTATGAAGGCCAGAAGATCCTGGACTGATGTCATACAGACCCTAAGAGAACACAAATGCCAGCCCAGGCTACTGTATCCTGCAAAACTCTCAATTAATATAGATGGAGAAACCAAGATATTCCATGACAAAACCAAATTTACACAATATCTTTCTACAAATCCAGTACTACAAAGGATAATAAATGGTAAAGCCCAACATAAGGAGGCAAGCTATACCCAAGAAGAGGCAAGAAACTAATCGTCTTGGCAACAAAACAAAGAGAAGAAAAGCACACAAACACAACCTCATATCCAAATATGAATATAACAGGAAGCAATAATCACTATTCCTTAATATCTCTCAACATCAATGGCCTCAACTCCCCAATAAAAAGACATAGATTAACAAACTGGATACGCAACGAGGACCCTGCATTCTGCTGCCTACAGGAAACACACCTCAGAGACAAAGACAGACACTACCTCAGAGTGAAAGGCTGGGAAACAACTTTCCAAGCAAATGGTCAGAAGAAGCAAGCTGGAGTAGCCATTCTAATATCAAATAAAATCAATTTCCAACTAAAAGTCATCAAAAAAGATAAGGAAGGACACTTTATATTCATCAAAGGAAAAATCCACCAAGATGAACTCTCAATCCTAAATATCTATGCCCCAAATACAAGGGCACCTACATACGTAAAAGAAACCTACTAAAGCTCAAAACACACATTGCACCTCACACAATAATAGTGGAGATTTCAACACCCTCTCATCAATGGACAGATCATGGAAACAGAAATTAAACAGAGACATAGACAGACTAAGAGAAGTCATGAGCCAAATGGACTTTACAGATATTTATAGAACGTTCTACCCTAATGCAAAAGGATATACCTTCTTCTCAGCTCCTCATGGTACTTTCTCCAAAATTGACCATATAATTGGTCAAAAAACGGGCCTCAACAGGTACAGAAAGATAGAAATAATCCCATGCGTGCTATCGGACCACCACGGCCTAAAGCTGGTCTTCAATAACAATAAGGGAAGAATGCCCACATATACGTGGAAACTGAACAATGCTCTACTCAATGATAACCTGGTCAAGGAAGAAATAAAGAAATTAAAAACTTTTTTAGAATTTAATGAAAATGAAGGTACAACATACCCAAACTTATGGGACACAATGAAAGCTGTGCTAAGAGGAAAAAACTCATAGCGCTTGAGTGCCTGCAGAAAGAAACAGGAAAGAGCATATGTCAGCAGCTTGACAGCACACCTAAAAGCTCTAGAACAAAAAGAAGCAAATACACCCAGGAGGAGTAGAAGGCAGGAAATAATCAAACTCAGAGCTGAAATCAACCAAGTAGAAACAAAAAGGACCATAGAAAGAATCAACAGAACCAAAAGTTGGTTCTTTGAGAAAATCAACAAGATAGATAAATCCCTAGCCAGACTAACGAGAGGACACAGAGAGTGTGTCCAAATTAACAAAATCAGAAATGAAAAAGGGAGACATAACTACAGATTCAGAGGAAATTCAAAAAATCATCAGATCTTACTATAAAAGCCTATATTCAACAAAACTTGAAAATCTGCAGGAAATGGACAATTTCCTAGACAGATACCAGGTACAGAAGTTAAATCAGAAACAGATAAACCAGTTAAACAACCCCATAACTCCTAAGGAAATAGAAGCAGTCATTAAAGGTCTCCCAACCAAAAAGAGCCCAGGTCCAGACGGGTTTAGTGCAGAATTCTATCAGACCTTCATAGGAGACCTCATACCAATATTATCCAAACTATTCCACAAAATTGAAACAGATGGAGCACTCACCGAATTCCTTCTATGAAGCCACAATTACTCTTATACCTAAACCACAAAGACCCAACAAAGAAAGAGAACTTCAGACCAATTTCCTTATGAACATTGACGAAAAATACTCAACAAAATTCTGGCAAACCGAATCCAAGAGCACATCAAAACAATCATCCACCATGATCAAGTAGGCTTCATCCCAGGCATGCAGGGATGGTTTAATATACGGAAAACCATCAACGTGATCCATTATATAAACAAACTGAAAGAACAAAACCACATGATCATTTCATTAGATGCTGAGAAAGCATTTGACAAAATTCAACACCCCTTCATGATAAAAGTCCTGGAAAGAATAGGAATCCAAGGCCCATACCCAAACATAGTAAAAGCCATATACAGCAAACCAGGTGCTAACATTAAACTAAATGGAGAGAAACTTGAAGCAATCCCACTAAAATCAGGGACTAGACAAGGCTGCCCACTCTCTCCCTACTTATTCAATATAGTTCTTGAAGTTCTAGCCAGAGCAATCAGACAACAAAAGGAGATCAAGGGGATACAGATCGGAAAAGAAGAAGTCAAAATATCACTATTTGCAGATGATATGATAGTATATTTAAGTGATCCCAAAAGTTCCACCAGAGAACTACTAAAGCTGATAAACAACTTCAGCAAAGTGGCTGGGTATAAAATTAACTCAAATAAATCAGTAGCCTTCCTCTACACAAAAGAGAAACAAGCCGAGAAAGAAATTAGGGAAACGACACCTTCATAATAGACCCAAATAATATAAAATACCTGTGTGACTTTTAACCAAGCAAGTAAAAAGATCTGTACAATAAGAACTTCAAGACACTGAAGAAAGAAATTGAAGAAGACCTCAGAAGGTGGAAAGATCTCCCATGCTCATGGATTGGCAGGATTAATATAGTAAAAATGGCCATTTTACCAAAAGCGATCTACAGATTCAATGCAATCCCCATCAAAATACCAATCCAATTCTTCAAAGAGTTAGACAGAACAATTTGCAAATTCATCTGGAATAACAAAAAACCCAGGATAGCTAAAACTATCCTCAACAATAAAAGGACTTCAGGGGGAATCACTATCCCTGAACTCAAGCAGTATTACAGAGCAATAGTGATAAAAACTGCATGGTATTGGTACAGAGACAGACAGATAGACCAATGGAACAGAATTGAAGACCCAGAAATGAACCCACACACCTATGGTCACTTGATTTTTGACAAAGGAGCCAAATCCATCCAATGGAAAAAAGATAGCATTTTCAGCAAATGGTGCTGGTTCAACTGGAGGTCAACATGTAGAAGAATGCAGATCGATCCATGCTTATCACCCTGTACAAAGCTTAAGTCCAAGTGGATCAAGGACCTCCACATCAAACCAGACACACTCAAACTAATAGAAGAAAAACTAGGGAAGCATCTGGAACACATGGGCACTGGAAAAATTTCCTGAACAAAACACCAATGGCTTATGCTCTAAGATCAAGAATCGACAAATGGGATCTCAAAAACTGCAAAGCTTCTGTAAGGCAAAGGACACTGTGGTTAGGACAAAATCGGCAACCAACAGATTGGGAAAAGATCTTTACCAATCCTACAACAGATAGAGGCCTTATATCCAAAATATACAAAGAACTCAAAAGTTAGGACAAGAGGGGAGACAAATAACCCTATTAAAAATGGGGTTCAGAGCTAAACAAAGAATTCACAGCTGAGGAATGCCGAATGGCTGAGAAACACCTAAAGAAATGTTCAACATCTTTTAGTCATCAGGAAATGCAATCAAAACAACCCTGAGATTTCACCACACCAGTGAGAATGGCTAAGATCAAAACTCAGGTGACAGCAAATGCTGGCAGGATGTGGAGAAAGAGGAACACTCCTCCATTGTTGGTGGGATTGCAGACTGGTACAACCATTCTGGAAATCAGTCTGGAGGTTCCTCAGAAAATTGGACATTGAACTGCCTGAGGATCCAGCTATACCTCTCTTGGGCATATACCCAAAAGATGCCCCAACATATAAAAAAGACACGTGCTCCACTATGTTCATCGCAGCCTTATTTATAATAGCCAGAAGCTGGAAAGAACCCAGATGCCCTTCAACAGAGGAATGGATACAGAAAATGTGGTATATCTACACAATGGAATATTACTCAGCTATCAAAAACAACGAGTTTATGAAATTTGTAGGCAAATGGTTGGAACTGAAAATATCATCCTGAGTGAGCTAACCCAATCACAGAAAGACATACATGGTATGCACTCATTGATAAGTGGCTATTAGCCCAAATGCCTGAATTACCCTAGATGCCTAGAACAAATGAAACTCAAGACGGATGATCAAAAATGAATGTTCACCCTTCTTTAAAAGGGGAACAAGAATACCCTTGGCAGGGGAAGAGAGAGCAAAGATTAAAAAACAGAGACTGAAGGAACATCCATTCAGAGCCTGCCCCACATGTGGCCCATATATATACAGCCACCCAATTAGACAAGATGGATGAAGCAAAGAAGTGCAGAAGTGTAGATCGCTCCTGAGAGACACAGCCAGAATACAGCAAATACAGAGGCGAATGTCAGCAGCAAACCTCTGAACTGAGAATAGGACCCCCGTTGAAGGAATCAGAGAAAGAACTGGAAGAGCTTGAAGGGGCTCGAGACCCTATATGTACAACAATGCCAAGCCACCAGAGCTTCCAGGGACTAAGCCACTACCTAAAGACTATACATGGACTGACCCTGGACTCTGACCTCATAGGTAGCAATGAATATCCTAGTAAGAGCAACAGTGGAAGGGGAAGCCCTGGGTCCTGCTAAGAATGAACCCCAGTGAACTAGACTGTCGGGGGAGGGGCAGCAATGGGGAGGGGTGGGGAGGGGAACACCCATAAGGAAGGGGGAGGGAAGGGGATGTTTGCCCGGAAACCGGGAAAGGGAATAACACTCGAAATGTATATAAGAAATATTCAAGTTAATAAAAAAAAATAAATAAATAAAAAAAAAAAGAAAAAAAAAATGTGTATCCTTCATGAAGGAAGGAAAGAGTGTTACATTTCTGACTGAAGTGATTCAGAGAAAGCTCACAGAAAGTTGGAGTAAACATAAAAGTAGGGGACAGTAATGGGGGGAGGATGGGGAGGGGAACATCCATAGAGAAGGGGAGGGGGAAGTGTTAGGGGGATGTTGGCCTGGAAACTGGGAAAGGGAATAACAATCGAAATGTAAGTAAGAAATACCCAAGTTAATAAAGATGAAAAAAATTAAAAAAAAAAAAGCAGGGCTAAAAGTGCTTAGTGGAGAAACTTAGTCACAGAAGACCAGAGATTCAAAGAAAAATTTATTTTAAATGGATGTTAAAGAAATAAAACCTGAGTGTGGTGTGGATGTGTGACTCTAACTGTGTGAGGATATATATAGGAAGATTAAGTACCCGGGATCAGCAAGGTGTTCCAGAGAATAATAGCCAAAATAGTCTAATTTGAGAAATTACTAGTTTGTTTTAATTAAGTTATATGAAAATCAATAAGCAGGAAGAATAGATTCTTTGCAAGGAGACAGAGTGCATAGCTACAATGTATGCACACGTGTGCACACGCATACACAAATACACAGGGAAATATTAACATATTGTGTTGTATTAGGCATCATCTAATTATATTATCATTGTGGTAGTACATCTATTTGATTACCTATAATAAACTACATATTGTATTCATGCATGTATGTAATCATCAATATTATCATTTTCAAAGCCATATAACTATTGTTTTGTTATATTTTATTTCCTTTCCAATACTCTTTTATTGCTTTATGATGAGTTTTAAATCTAAAAGTATTATTACCTTCTGAGTTCTCGAAGCAGTTAAGTATTATAGAAGTAACTGTATCTGAAGCAATTTATAGTAAAGTGAACTTTGAATCAGTATCAATTTGTAACCACTTTATCATGAGATTTCTGATGTTTTTCCCTACACAGTTTCACAGTTCTGTTTCTATACAGACCTTCATTATTGAACAGTGAATTCTGTTATTAGAACTCAGAAAATTTATCTTGCCTTAATTTTTATTTGAGTTAAGCAAAATTTCATATACAAATCACATTGTTATCAAAGATTTCCTCAGAAAATTGTTTATCAAAGAACTACTTTTTTTAATTTATAACTTAGTGTGGTATAAAAAAAAATCCAGATTGCCATGAATGGTAAGGGAAATTGCTTAAAAGACACTTTACTGTACCTCTCACCAGTAGTAATACTCACTTTTCTCCTAGCTTCTATTTATGCTCCTGAAGTTATTACAAAAATATTTCCAGTAATTTTTCTTAAAGTGAGGCTTGCCTATGATTTCTGCTTTGTGTTAGGAGTTTTGTGAATGTGAGAATTGGTGTCCTGCAGGAAGGTAAATGTCACTTGGGAAACAGGCCCTCTTTCCTTCCTTCAGTATGTTCGGCATGCAAAACGATTGTTGAAAAATCAAATGGTTCACTTCCTTCACCTTTTAAAATTCAGGCCACATTCTAGTCAACCAGTAATTGGCCATGAACCACATAACGATAGCTCTGGTCTTTCCTTTCTGCTTCTCAGTCACCCTCAGTGTGCACATGTAGCATTAATGTTCAGTCAATTCCTCATCCTTTGCAATCCCCCTATCCACACGATGTGACAGGAACCTGGGATAGATAAAGAAAAATTCTCCCTATTTGCTGCAGCTTAATATTTATTAGCACAAAATGCTTCTCCAGTCCATGTGTAGGCTATCTTCTTCCCTATCACTATTGAGCTATTCAAGCAGTTGACATTCTCTTGACTAAACATACTCTGGTAAACTGTGAAATTAGCGATTTTTTAATTGCATCTTTTAATTTACATTGGTGTCCGGTAAGATGTCACACACAGGTCACAATTCTATTCAGCGCTCCGACCCTAGCTTCAAGATTAAACTGAAATTAGGCGTTAAAATGGACTTCGTTTATATGAATGGTCTAATAAAAATCATTTAAAAGATATTAGCAAAGACTTACTAAAAAGAATAAATATGGAAATTATGTCTATACCAGAATACTAGATGATTTGTCACCATGCTTATCAAGAATAAAACACAGAAATTTCCATATAGGTCAACAGCTTAACCCTTTAAAATACCATTGTTTTAGAAGTTCATACATGTACATAAGATTTTTTTGATAAAGTACAAACATACACCCTTCCTTCCTGTTCTCTCCACATTTCTTACCACTTTTCCTTAGCATCTTCATGTTCACTTTTTAAACCATCTGAATCCACTTAATGCTGCCAGTATGTGTACAGGTGTTGAATAACACACTACAGCACGGACAACATTCCAGTGGCTACATCCCTGAAGGAAACTGACTTTCTTCCTCTAGCATCCACCAATCACCCAATTAACATAATCTATTCAGCTGGAACTGGGACTTATGAATCTCTCACCAGATTATCTCCTGCAAAGTGTATTTTGAATGTCATTAACAAAAGTTATAGGGAATGCGTAAATAGCCTGTGGTAATTAAGATACAAAAAAGGCAGAAGCCCCAATTCATCGAAGGTCAAGCCAGAGTTAGTTACATAAAGATCAATAGTTTTATTTCTATAATAAATTTTAAAGGACGAGATTGTTGACTATTCTACAACTTTCAATGTTGGCTCACATATCACTCTGAAAGTATAGCTATATATAGTTAAGAAATTTTATGTAAACAGTATTATATGCCATAGTTTAAATTTGAAATGCTTTGCGTAAGTTTGTATTCTCAATGCTGGGCCCCAGATGCTGCATTTTGCAGGACTACTGAACCATTAGGAAGTCTGCAAAGACATCTGACAAAAGTAGGTCAGTAGGAGTTTGTCTTTGATGGTAATGAGCCTGGCCATCTCTTAGGTGGTGTTCTCTCTGCTTCCTTATGTGCCAAGATGTGAAGAGACTCTACCATATGCTTCTTCCAGTATGGAGCTGGTCCTGCCATATTGCCATCCTCACCAGGAAGGGTTGACACCTCTGAAGCTGTGAGCCAAAAGATACATTTTCTCCCATGCTGTTTCTACTGGGCATTTTGGTAACAGTGATGAGAAAAATCAAATTCAACTTTATAATGAACTATATCTTTGTTTGTAATGCTATCATTTTCTGGATTTTTTTATTCTGTGTTGTTTCTTTGTGTTTCAAGCCAAATCCTTTACCCGTTAAGTGTAAAGGGTAAGACAATGATAAGACAAGCTAATTGTTCCAAATTCTCTGCAGTAGAATTCAAATCGCTACACTTAGCATTTTTAGGTATTATGAAATGCAAATGCTATACATAATCCATGATATGAAATACCTATTTTTTTTCAGTTTTTAAATTATATTTATTTGTTTGGGTTGTATCTGTGTGAGTTTGCATACAATGGCAGACATGGAGAGGACAGAGGACAACAGAGAGTTGGATCTCTCCTTCTACCATGTGGTCCCAAGCGATCAAACTAATATCCAGTGAGTGCATACCATGTGGTTATTTTTTGTGTTTGGGTTATCTCACTCAGAATGATATTTTCTACTTCCACATGTTTGCCTATGAATTTCTTGAAGTCATTGTTTTAAAGAGGTGAGTAGAACTCCATTGTGTGTGTAGATGTTCCTCATTTTCTGTATCCATTTCTCTGTTGAAGAACATCTGGGTCTTTCCAGCTTCTGGCTATTATAACTAAGGCTGCTATGAAAGAGTGGAGCATGTGTCCTTGTTAAATGTTGGAACATCTTTCCAGTATATGCCAAGGGGTGCTATAACTGAGTCCTCAAGAAGGACTATGGCCAATTTTCCGAGGAACCTCCAGACTGATTTCCAGAGTGGTTGTACCAGTCTGCAATCCCACAAACAATGGATGAGTGTTCCTCTTTCTCCACATTCTCAGCATCTGTTGCCACCTGGGTTTTTTATCTTGGCCATTCTGACTGGTGTGAGGTGGAATCTCAGGGTTGTTCTGATTTGCATTTCCCTGATGACTAAGGATGTTGAACATTTTGTTAGGTACTTCTCAGCCATTCAATATGCCTCAGGTAAGAATTCTTTGGTTAGCTCTGTACCCAATTTTAATAGGGTTATTTGATTCTCTGGAGTCTAACTTCTTGAGTCTTTTGTATATATTGGATATTAGCAATCTATCAGATGTAGGATTGGTAAAGATATTTCCCCAATCTATTGGTTGCCATTTTGTTGAATTGACAGTGTACTTTGCCTTACATAAGCTTTGCAATTTTATGAGGTCCCATTTGTCAATCTTAGATCATAAGCCATTGGTGTTCTGTTCAGGAAATTTTCCATAGTGCCCAATGTGTTTGAGGCTCTTCCTCACTTTTTCTTCTGTTAGTTTGAGTGTATCTGATTTTATGTGGAAGTTCTCGATCCACTTGGATTTGGGCTTTCTAAAAGGTGATAAGATGGATCTGTTTCCATTCTTCTACATGCTGTTGTCCAGTTGAACCAGCACCATTTGTTGAAAATGTTAACTTTTATCCATTGGATAATCTTAGCTCCTTTGTCAAACTTCAAGTGACCATAAGTGTGTGGGTTCATTTCTGGGTCTTCAATTCTATTCCATTGATCTGCCTGTCTGTTTCTGTACCAATACCATATAGTTTATATCACTATTGCTCTGTAATACAACTTGAGGTCAGGGATGGTGATTCCCTCAGAAGTTCTTTTATTGTTGAGAATAGTTTTTTTGTCTGCTGTTTTTTTGTTTGTTTGTTTTTGGTTTTTGTTTCTGTTTTTTGTTATACCAAATGAACTTGCAGATTGTTCTTTCTAACTCTATGAAGAATTGAGGTAGAATTTTGATGGGGATTGCATTAAGTCTGTAGATTGCTTTTGGCAAGATTGACCATTTTTACAATATTAATCCTGTCAATCCATGAGCATGGGAGATCTTTCCAACTTCTGAGATCTTCTTCAATTTCTTCAGAGACTTGAAGTTCTTGTCATACAGATATTTCCCTTACTAAGTTAGAGTCACACCAAGATCTTTTTATTATTTGTGGCTATTAAAAGAGTGTTGTTTTTCTAATTTCTTTCTCAGCCTGTTTATCCTTTCAGTAGTAGAAGACTAATGATTCGTTCAACTTAATTTTATATCCATCCACTTTACTGAAGTTGTTTATTAGCTGAAAGAGTTCTCTGTTGGAACCTTTGAGGTCACTTAAATAAATTATGATATCATTTACAAATAGTGATATTTTGATTTCTTTCCAATTTGCGTCCCCTTGAACTCCTTTTGTTGTCTGATTGCTATGGCTAAGACTTCAAGTACTATATAGAAATAGTAGGGAGAGAGTGGACAGCTTTGTCTAGTCCTTAATTTTAGTGGGATTGCTTCAAGTTTCTCTCCATTGAGTTTGATGTTGGCTACTGGTTTGCTGTATATTGTGTTTACTATGTTTAGGTATGGGCCTTGAATTCCTGATCTTTCCAAGACTTTTAACATGAAGGGGTTTTGAATTTCGTCAAGTGCTTTCTCAGCATCTAATGAGATGATCATGTGGATTATGTTGATGGACTTCCATATATTGAACCCTTCCTGTTCTCTGGAATGAAATCTATTTGATTATAATGTGTTCTTGGTTTCGGTTTGTAAGAATTTTATTGAGTATTTTTGCATCAATATTCATAAAGGAAATTGATTTTAAGTTCTCTTTCTTTGCTGGGTCTTTCTGTAGTTTAGGTTTAAGCATAACTGTGGCTTCATAGAAGGAATTGGGTAGTGTTCCTTCTGCTTTTATTTTGAGAAATAGTTTGGACAGTATTGGTATTAGGTCTTCTATGAGGGTCTGATAGAATTCTCCACTAAACCCATTTGGTTCTGGGCTTTCCTTGTTGGGAGACTTTTAATAACTGCTTCTATTTCTTTAGGAGTTATGAGATTGTTTATATGGTTTATCTCTTCTTGATTTAACTTTGGTACCTGGTAGCTGTCTAGAAAATTGTTCATTTCATTCAGATTTTCCAGTTTTGCTAAATTTGGGCTTTTGTAGTAGGATCTGATGATTTTTTAAATTTCCTCAGGTTCTTTTGTTATGCCTCTCCTTTCATTTCTGATTTTGTTAATTTTGATACTCTCTCTGTGCCCTCTGGTTACTCTGACTAAGGGTTTACTTATCTTGTTGATTTTCTTAAAGAACCAGCTCCTGGTTTTGTTGATTCTTTGATACTTCTTTTTGTTTCTACTTGGTTTATTTCATCCCTGAGTTTCATTACTTCCTGCCATCTAGTCCTCTTGGGTGTATTTGCTTTGTTTTGTTCTAGGGCTTTTGGGTGTGCTGATAAGCTGCTAGTGTAAGTTCTCCTCAGTTCCTTTTGGAGACACTCAGAGGTATGAGTTTTCCTCTTAGCACTGCTCTCGTTGTGTTCCATAGGTTTGGGTGTGTTGTGTCTTCAATTTCATTGAATTCTAAAAAAGTTTTTAATTTCTTTCTTTATTTCTTCCCTAACGAAGTTATCATTGAGTAGAGTGTTATTCAGCTTTTGTGTGCATGTGGGCTTTCTGTCATTATTGTTGTTATTGAAGACCAGCCTTAGTCTGTGGTTATCTGAGAGGATTCATGGGATTATTTTAATCTTCTTGTATCTGTTGTGGATGGTTTTGTGATTGATTATATGGTCAACTTTGGAGAAGGTACAGTGAGGTGCTGAGAACCAGGTGTATTCTTTTGTTTTAGGATGAAATGTTCTATAGATATCTGTTAAATCCATTTGGTTCATACCTTCTGTTGGTTTCTCTATGTCTTTCTTTAGTTTCTGCTTCCACGATCTGTCCATTGATGAGAGTATGATGTTAAAATTTCCCACTACTCTTGTCTGAGTTGCAATGTGTTTTTGAGCTTTTAGTAAGGTGTCTTTTATGAATGTAGGTGCCCTTGCATTTGGAATATATATATATATATAATGTGTGTGTGTGTATGTGTGTGTGTATATATATATATATATATCAAGTATCCTTCCTTATCTTTTTTGGTAACTTTTGGTTGAAAGTCGATTTTATAAAGTATTAGAATGGCTACTCCAGCATGTTTCTTGGCAACATTTGCTTTGAAAATTGTTTTTCAGCCTTTTTCTCTGAGGCTCTCTTTGTCTGTTTTTGTCACTGAGGTGTGTTTCCTGTATGCAGCAAAATTCTGGGTCCTCCTTATGCTTCCATTCTGTTAGTCTATATCTTTTTATTGGAGAATTGAGTCCATTGACGTTAAGAGATATTAAGCAATAGTGATTATTGCTTCCTGTTATTTTGTTGTTGTTGTTGTTATAGGTGGAATCATGTTTGTGTGTCTCTCTTCTTTTGGTTTTGTTGCAAGGAGATCATTTTTTTCTAGGGTGTAGTTTCCCTCCTTGTGTTGGAGTTTTCCATCTATTATCCTTTGTAGGGCTGGATCGGTAGAAAGATATGTAAATTTGGTTTTGTCATGCACTTGCCTCTCACCATCTGGTTTTCTCTGGTATTAACTGGTTAACTTGCTGTCTCTGACAGTGGCTTGAGACTCCTGTCAGCACTACTGGAGATCAGCTTTCTCCCAGTGGGATCTGAGTACAGAGAGCTATGTCACAGGGTCAGCTCTGGGTACAGGCAGAAACCAGAAGGGTTCTGTCCCTGACTGCTTCTACACCCCTGTATCTGGAAGGCTCTAGGCATAGTCTTCTTGGGCCTGGAGTGTAAGCAGGAGTGGTGTTCTCCCCTGGATCTCAGGATTGTCTGCACTTCTGAGAGTGACACTCTCTCCCCCGTGGAATCTGGGTACAGAGAGCTGTGGCAGTAGGTGAGTTCCAGGCACAGGCATAAACCTGGAAAGATCTTTTCACAGACTGCTGTGTGCTGATGGCTCTAAGTGGGTCCCTCAGAGCAGATGTGGTGGTTTTACTTCTGCTCTCAGGTGTGTCAGAGCTCCTGGAGCCTGATTTTCAGCTCTGAGCACAGGCAGACACCAGAAGGATCCTGTCCCTAACTGCCCCTAGGTTCCTCTGTCCAGAGGGCTCTAAGCATGTTCCTCTTGGGCCAAGAATGTGATCATAAGTGGTGTTTCCCCCTGAGCTCTCAGGATTTTCTGCACTTCTGTGAGTCCTGCTCTCTATCCCACAGGATTTGGGTACAGAGAGCTTCTCTGTCATTACTAAGTGACACAATATCACCTAAAATGTTATTGATTCTCAGTATTTCTCTTCCCTCCTCTGTGACATTCCCTAAGCCTTATGTACAGTAGCTGTGCTGTAGAGGTATCCATAGAGACTGGGAACCTTATAAGCAGTTGTTGCCTGTAATTTGGCAAGTTGTCATTTTCTGTAAATATCTGTGTGCTGCAAAGAAGCTTTTTTGATGAGGAGTAAAACATATACTTATCTGTAGGATAGGGATGAGTACTTAGAATGCCATTTGAAATTATTTTGTCTAGTGATGTGTCAGTAGTAGATTCCTCTCTAGTCTCCAAGTCCACATTCATAAACTCGCTGGCCAGGATTCCAGTACCAGATATAATTTACCTCCTGTAAGTGGTCCTTAATACCATTTAGAAAGCTATTGCTAGTTACCAATATATGAAGACCACTATCTCACATTCAGGGATACCTTGTCATGCCTGCAATTGTTCTGTTTCATAGAGTTAACAAATGGATAGGACGCTCGGTGCTTCCCTCCCTCAGCAATTTCTGATACCATGAAAACTGCTCCATAGGGAGAGGGCCTTCAGATCATGTCCAGATAAAATACCTAAAATCCTGTGTGTGAAGGTCATCATATCTTCAATAATTTCTGAGAGGAATGAATGGCAACATCAATAGTCATTCATTGATAGTCTCTTGAACTAGTGTGAACAACAGTTTTAAAAGGCCACACTATACTGGCACATTCTTAAGTCATTGAAAAGATCTGCCAACTTAGATTTCTATTATTAGAAAAATTATTACTTCAGACTGAAGTTAAAGATATTCCGTGTTCACTAAGAAATCAAGGAATGTAAAATTAAACACAAATCTGGGAAACCGTTGATAAAGAAAAATTTTCAGGCAGATAGAAAATGTGAATCATGAGGAAGGGAATGTGCAACATGAAAGATAAGCTATAGAAACAGTAAGTTCTAGATTAACAAGACAGCACTGCATCCAGTGTGTCAGGCTTGAGGTTGACTTTCCAAAACATTTAAGTTGCTCACCTTTGATGGTATAATTAGTTTTCTCATTTTTCTTCCATAACTGTTTGTCTACACATATTTACTCAACTTTGTCCATGTAACTTAGATGAATTAGTTCATCCCTACATGAAATTCATGTTTTAATTCTGAATTTTCATTTTTGGTTTATTTCTTTATAATTCATCCTTATCTTACAAATGTTTGGCTTATACATGCAATGCTGTTTTCTTATTAACCAGCAACCCCTGATTCACTTTCAACTTTTACAGCTCATTGCACCTATGCCTCTTTTTTTCATTTGACAATACCCCAAAGTCTTAAGAATAGCTCATTTATATAAAAAATCACTCTTTTACATCACCATGCTATTGGTTCTTTTGACTGATACCTCCTTGCTCAGGAAAATAAAAACCTACTGGTCCCTAAGAATGCAAAGAGTATATTTATAAGCAAACCTACTATGCTTTTATAATAGTAATTCTTGAAATGGATTTTTTCCAAGCCTAGGAATAAACTTGTTCTCGAGGTAGGGAGGGAGGAGGTGGGCACAATTACCAACATGTTTTGAACATTTATTGCATTTTTCACTTTCATGACAATATATATATATGAATACACAGAAATAGCAGGTTTGTTTTGGCTTATGATTAAAGGTGTTATACACTTCATGATGGTATGAGAAGCATGGTATTGGAAACCTGACTGCTGGGTCACACTGCATCTGCAGTCAGGAAACAGATAGAAGCAAATGCAGGCACTACTTTTGATTAAGCCTAATATCTAAGTCCATAAAATGGTGCCACTCATATTCAGAGTGGTCTCTCCTCTTAGAATGAAATTGTCTGGAAAGTAAGCTCTTAAATTAAGAAAGGGAAGTTTTAGAAGGAGAGTTTAGCTTCAATAATGTTTGAAAACAATTGAGTGTATACATTCATGCATATTATCTTACTAAAAGAAGTTTAAGAGTATAAAGGCATGTGTAGTTCACCCCTATGTTCAAACTAGCCACAGAGCAGAAAAGAGGCTGAGGTTAAGTTGCATCCTGCCTGCTGTATCCAAATTAGAAAAGTGGTTACTTAGCATTTTGAACCTGTGAAGTTGCAGAGAGAATATGCTTGATGTGTAAAGGTATACTTATGGGCCAAAACAGGTCTTTGACTGGGCTCTCTATTCATTTGATGAAGTGTTTGCTAAACACAACCTATAGGCTTCGGAATAAACATATATTTATGAAAATATTCATTCTACCTTGTATGTTGTACCTGCAAAAAACATCTTGGGTTAGCCAGGATCATCGGAGTAGGAGGAAAGGGGGAAGAAAATCACCCAAGGAGCTGTAACAACTGATAGCAAGAAAAAAGAGAACTGGAATTCAGGGTGAGGATGGCAGACACAGATAGATTTATTTAGCTGTTGCAAAAGAAGGCAGTAAGGACTAGGGCCTTGATAAAAATAATATGAGAGTATTAATGATCCTCTATCCTCAATGATTTTTTTAGGTATAAATTTGAAAAACACAAAATAATTCCACCTCCAACAAACAAAACAAAAGTTGGTACTGTTATAGAAAACAATAGAATCTTTCTCTAGTTGAAGGCAGGGCACTGTCTCCTTGAGAAATAATAAAGTTGGACTGATGATCTACTTTATGTGCAACATTCCAAGGAATTCCAAGAAGACTGTTCAGCCTGACCATGCTAAAGAGATAGGAAGCATCAACCGTGCTTTGATGAGGTAATGTACCTTTACTCCCCATAATTCCTACCCCGATTGCAATCCCGATGACTCACCAAGATATTCAAGTGTATTATCCTGCTTGAGTCAGATTCAGAAAGACATGATTTCTTCTCCTTCACTTCTGCCTTTTTCTTTCTGGTGTTGACCAGAGCCTGAGTACTTGGACTCCTTCTCTGAAGTTCTGTATCATGTGGCTGATCTCCATGCCAACTTAATTCAAACTGCACAGAAGCGTTTTCTTCTCTCTTCCATTGCCTTCCTCTAGGCTGCTGCTGAGATGACAGCTTGCTTTTCCAGGGTTTTCCTTTTTAATTTTGAAAAATCATTCCTGTACATATGTATACGTTTTTATTTTAATGAGACTAAGAACCCCAAGATACCAGGATTGACTGATGGTTGGAGTCTCTAGAGCAGGTGTTTTCAATGTGTAGGGTCTAACCCCATTCACCAGGGCCTACGACCATCAGAAAATGAAGATATGTACATTGCAATTCATAAGAACAACAAATTATAGTTATGAAGTAGCAATAACAATAATTTTGTGGTTGGCATTGCCATGACATGAAGAAATATATTAGTGGGTTATAGCAGTAGAAAGGTTGAGATGCAATTCTTTACAGGTGACTGACAATGGGCTAGCATCTGAAGCCATAATCAAAAATTGCTTTTCATCAAAATATGGTACTCCAATCGTGATTACACAACTATTATTCAATATTGTAATAAAGAGTGAAGGAAACAATGTTTTCTAATAAGCTGCATCTAGTTAATATGCCACCTAGGAGGTTCACTGAAGAAGGAATTGAGGCATGTAGGAAGGGGATTGAAGAGAGGAAAGCTTGACATGTTGGATAGTGATGACAGCAAGGACATAGACTAGAGGAATACTTGGGGTATGACAGCCAACTCTAGCAGTTGGAAGAAGAGAAAAAAAATGGAGAAGAGGAAGACTTAGGCTTGGAGACAGCAATAAATGTAGAAATAATCAGGCAC
The DNA here is from genome assembly GCF_011064425.1 of Rattus rattus. Classification (NCBI taxonomy): domain Eukaryota; kingdom Metazoa; phylum Chordata; class Mammalia; order Rodentia; family Muridae; genus Rattus; species Rattus rattus. The sequence goes on along the minus strand of NC_046165.1, from coordinate 88,278,369 downwards.
TACTGCATCTAATCCTTTCTAATGAGTGCGTTTTCACTTCAAAAGGCATTCTTTTAACTTTGGATGAAGTTATAGAATGTATAGTGCAGGCTTCTGGTAGACTTTGAATGTGCAAACACTAGTAATATAGAAGAACTGAATTATTCAACTGAGACCCTAATCTAAAGAGTACAATTATGAAATTAAGGATAATCTTTAAAATAAATATAACGAGGAATAAAAATATAATTAGAAAATGAAGATAATGACTTCAGGAACATATATTAATAAGACATGAATATGAAGGAGAGAGGTAAATGGATTGCAAGTGAGAAGCATAAAGTGCATCTATATTTAAAGTGTGTGTAGACTAATAGTTACACTCTATAACTAGGTTAAAGACAGTGCTCAAATTAAAAATCTTTCCTGAGAAAACCAGAATAATCTAAATAAAAGTCATAGGTAATCAATTCAACTGATGTAAATCAGACCCAAGAGAAAAGTCTATTTTAGAAGTGTGCTTACCACAGAAGTCATTCAATAGATGTTTCTGATTTCACAAGTTTATTTCTAGATGATAGATTTTTCTCTTGCCTCATATTATTAGGCTCTTTATCTTACACCTCAAGTGTTAAAACATAATGAAGAGAAATGCCCTAAGAAACAGCAATGTTCTCTTTGGTACAAGGTCAGCATTTGGAGGCACAGGTGGTAAATCACGTCTGTGTGACATTACTGAAGTGTGGCTTCGATTCCTTGGCCCAGAGCTCAGTGTAAATACACATCAGAGTGTTCACATAGGCCAGCTATTACTGGCCGTATAATATCAGAAAGGCTGCTGTTTAGAGAGTGCAAGGGGAAAGAGCTTCTCAATGCACTAACTAGACCTTGATAGACATTTTTGATATTTTGAAATGATATGTAAAAATGTATTGACAAATTTTGTTTTTATGGTGTTGTGTCAGTAATTTTCATAACATTCTGGAAAGAATAGGTATCTCCAGAAATATCTTTTTATTAATCTACTTAAGTGATACTTAGAACACAAACATTATGCATGCTAATTCAGGGGCCATGAAAGCATTCATATATGTCCATATGCTACAAAATTTAAATTAGTTTTAAGTATGGTTCTTCTTATATTTTCTTCTAGTTTTATAAAGTGTTCAGTCTCTTTTCTATAGTTACCCTATCGGGTAATTCTGTAGCCAAAGAATCTCCCTACTATCTGTCAATTGTAATTGGAACTGCTTCTTAAACTATGTACAAACATGAAATGAAGTGAAATGGAATTACCAAATAATGATGGAGATAAAGCCCAGACTATACATCTTGTGTCACCAAGTGAAAGCTGCAGAGGAATGGGTCACATATTGTTGAATTGTTCAAAGGGACCCCGTGGAAGCCCTAAACCATTGCAGATTATTGCAAAGCTATTGATTTCTCTCCACTAACAATGACACCCTATCATTAAAGACATTTTGGTATCACACATTGAAGACAGTGTAGTCGAGCTGGTGCCTAACTAGAATCTTTCCTCCTACTATTTAATATTCATGGTACTTAGAAATACTCTACATTCTTCTAATGAGGAAGAAAAATCAACGTGGCCACAAATCTGAGACCTTCAATGGTGACCTGCCTACCAGATCTGCTGGTCATTAGTGGCATAAATGTTTTATTAGTAACCAACTGCACAATGATTGGACTTAAAGCCTACTCTATAAAATGATAGCCTTGTCTGATACTATACAGGTGACAAAGAATATAAGGCATTGACCTTAGAGAAAACCACATAATATTGTTCTGCTAAAGCAGTGGTTCTCAACCTGTGCGTCACAACCCCTTTGAGGATTGCATATCAGATATTTATGATTAATAACTAGCAAAAGGACAGTTATGAATTAGCTATGAAGTGATTTATGGTTGAAGGTCACCCTAATAAGAGAAATTATATTAAAGGGCCATAGCATTAGGAAAATTGAAAAACACTGTGCTAAAGGAACATAGCAATAAAGTGATACATAATATTCTGCTATGCAGATAGAGTGGGCATTTCTCTACCATCTTTGAGAAGTTTCTTTTTGCAGTAGATGTGAACTACCACAGAGAACCTACATTCAGACAATGCATAGAGAATAAGAGACTTTGGACCACTCAGTTCTAAATTGAATGTCTTCATCAAATGCCAGGGCTCGTGGATCTATGTGGAAGAGGAAGCAGAAAGGCTGTAAGGGCCAGAAGTAATGCACGGCTCCAAGAGGAGAGCATCTTCCAGACACAACAGAGATGATGCACACATGAACTCACAGAGACCATGACGGCACTCACAAGGACTTCATAGCTTCAAAACAGATAAGGTCCCAATTCTGGAAAGGGAGGTAGAAACAGCCTCCCTTCCCTAACCAAGGAGCAATTTTCAATTGATACCCACTGGCACAGGAAAAAAACACCTTTTCCCAATGAAATTTCATTTTGTATTTCAACCACACTTCGGGGTAACTCCCCCCCCCAGGACTAGCTGAACTGGATGCTCTTTTTGTAGACTTTTTAAAAATTCATTTTGCTTTTTTTGTGCATTTTTTGTCCTATTGTTCTTTTGCTTATATATTTTGGTTTCCATTTTTATGTTTCTGTGGGATTTTTTTGTGTCTACCTATTTTGTTTACACTTGCTTTGAGTTGTCTTTAAAAGGAGAATGGGTATAGAATTGGGCAAGTAGGCAAGTAGAGCATAGGGAGAATCTGAGAGAAGTCAAGGGAAGAGAACAACCTTATTATATTGTACAAAAAACATTTTACACTTAAAGAATGTAAAAGCTTAGTAAAAATAAAAACTTTCATAGAAAGTGAGCATTTCAATATAACTACAAACAAAAATTCTTTTTAATAAAATTAAGTATGTTTGAATAAAAAATTAAAAATAAACTTAAAAAAAAATCAACATTTAATGTTCCTTTGGAACATTACATTCAGTGTGGTAATGTGGCTGATTATATAGTGAGGCCAATTTTGTTTTAAGGAGGTCTTCTGTGTAGGGACCAAGCATCATAAATGTATTTATACATTTTGCACACACCATGAAGTCATAGTTTGTTCTGTGTCTTGGGGTATACTACAGGTCTTTCCAAGAAGAGTGTCTTTTAGTGAGAAGATTAAAAATAGACTATGCAAATTTGAATCACAGCACTTACATTTAAAAAGAGACCTTCAACTCTCTACATTTTTCTCTGTTCTCTAATATGTACCATGGTCATCAGCCATCCATCTCACCAAATCCTTGTGAAGATGAAAAAGATAATTCATGTAAAATGGTTAATGTAGTATTGATTTGTCTTTAAGATGGGAGTACTTAATGGTATAATGAAAAATCCAGATAATTTCAGTCCTTTTTCAGTACCGGTGGGCAAATACAATACTCTAGTCCCAGATATTTCTTAGGATCTCTAAAAAATGCTCAATTGGCACCAAGAACTAGCTAGTTTCAATTCCATACAAGGAATGAATATCCAACAGAGCCAGATACAGAAAATCCTCCTTATATAAAAAATAATAAACCTAAAGTAATCTAAGCAAAATTAACATGTTTAAATTACAATTAATTTTTGTATAATTATAGGGTCTTTCCAAATGACATATTAGAACACTCTATGATATCTTTCAACCCTATGATTAAACCTGATTATCCTAATATTACTGGACTATAAGCTCATTTTTACAATGAACTTCTTTCCTATGTAGTGGGTTTTGGTCTGAGGAAAATTTACCATCTGGGAGATTTGGCTTTGCCATTCTTGTGGAGTATATTATGTGATGTGTGTGTATTTCCTTCCATTTTGTTATCTGTGTTCACTCATACAGCTTCCTTTGGAAATTGACACAGAGAACAGACTGTACTAACCCTCTCCTCATTGTATGGGATAGGGTTAAAGGATGTTTGGAAAATAACGACATGACAGTTGAGAGCTTGAGCCCATTTCTGCATAAGGTCATTAAATAAGTGATTATGGCCCAGAAGTTCATTGTATGGTAGTGGCCATACTTCTTGCTCTCTGTTTCTGGGCCTTTCTTTAGCTATGGCCTTTTTATCTGCATTGTATTCTGGGTTTGAAGAAGGGTACTGCCCTCACCTTTCAGACGTGCCTTGAATGTTGGTATACTCAACAAGTACAATTACAGAAATATATCTCACCTGACTGCACTGGCAGTCTTGGTCTTGGTTGTGTATTGAATGAGATGGAGACATGGGCCTAAATTCAGAGGAAAAACTAAATTATAGTCTTTAGCAAGTAAAAGTGGAGGAAATAGAAAGTGAGGGATATTACTCAGGCCCACCTTCACAGTTGGAAATAAGGGACAGGAAAATTTACCATCTGGCAGATTTGGGTCACCCAGTCTTGTAGAATTATGTCATTTTGTGTGTTTTTCCTGCCTTCCTGACCATCCGGATTGCTCATGAGAAAGGCTGGATCATGATGCTGTTCTCAGGAGGCAGGCTATAAATAAAGTTTGGAATGTTCTGCCTTGTGTTCCTGGGTGAGCTCCTTTTACTTCCTGTCAGTATCAGGTGTGTCAGTGGGAAAATGTGATTATTTGTTCCCTCTTGATTCTGGGATGAGTGTTTAGTGAAAAGAATATGGCTTGCTTCTCTCAGACCGTGACTTTCACTAGATAAGTTTCACAGCATCCCCCAGAGTGTGTTCACCTAGATTAAACTTTTGTCTTTGCTGCTGGATAACCCAGTTATCAATTAACCAGTTAACATATTGACTGGCTCATCGAAGTATAGAATAGATCTCATCTGTTACTTTTATCAAGTGACAGTACAGTTCATTATTAGATGTGATTTATTTTTATCCAGTGACATTGCAGTTTATTATTTCATGTTCAACTTAAACCTCTCTTCATATAAATAACATTGTTTTATGGAACTTTGGCTGTATTTTTTAAGAAAGTTTATTTGCAATTAATCTTTAAAAATGAAATAGGTGTTACTTTTGCGCTGAGGGCTGAGGAAGGCGAGCAGAAGCCTTAACTAATTTCTACAGGTCTTCTTCCTCACTTTAGTTTGTACTCTTGGAGCTATACATAGAGAAAAGGATGACAGCCCTGGGTTTTAGCATTAGAAGAAACTCATCTGTGACCTAACATGCATGTTTATGGCCTCACATGCATGGGCACAAGAAGTTAAGCTACCCAGCCCACCCCTTGCCTTCAGTTCTTCTCCTCTTCTCATGAGCCCCTGGGGCCTTAGGAGGAGGAGCATTAAGGAAAAATGCTTTCTTAATCATGTGCATACCCCTATATCTTAGCCTAAGAGTGGCCCCTGGACAGGACTAGAATTGGATTGATACTAGGAAAAGCTCGAGATATAGAGCCCTGTGGTCCAGGTGAAAAAATTATTGACAGCAGCAGGGCACTTTGCCAGTTATTCCTGGAAGAGGCTAGACTCGTAGACAGAGTCATGGAATATGCAAAGCTAGAATGAAAGGTAGTTCTGCAGGGAATTTATTTTACACATTTTCCATGTAGGAGACATGGTTGTATTCATTTTCCCATCATCAGTATTGTGATTATCCATAGTTTACAATAATGCAAAAGCGAGCAAACTTCCCAAAAAGCCCCCTGAATCTGTCCAACAACGAGAAAGAGCCATAGTGAAACAGAACAGCTAGCCAGGTCCGTAGTAGACAGCAATCAGCACGAGTTAACAAACAAACATTAAATGAAAAATATGTAGAGCTTAAATTATCTCAAAATACTTATTTTAATAATTAGGTGGAAGAATTGAAGGAGAAAAATGATTATTGAACACTTAAATAATTGAATAGGAAACAAATAATTGGTATTGGAAAATATTTGTCCACTATGCTGAAAGGGTGTCCAACCCATATACTTTTATTCTAGTGTAAGAGAAAATAATGGATGAAAGGGAGACAAAAGTAGCAGATAAAAAATGATCCTAGACGGAAGATGACTAGACAGAAATGAGAATGTTGGGCTGCATGGAAATAGGCTGGCAAAGTTCCTGATGATAAGGGATTAAGAGAATACTAGAAAATTCAGAAACTCCAATCAAACCACTTGGTAGTGCCCATCATTGTGCTCCTGCTTCATAGCCACAGAAGAAAGCAAAGGGATAAGGCCTGATCCTCAGGCAATGGTACGACAGTGAAGTATGTCTATACACATCTAACAGTGTCTCCATATCTAGATGACTTTTGAGGATGTATGAAACACAAAGCTATGCCTTTCCGTTCATTCTGAGGAGGTACTGAAGTAAGGCTGTGCATAACAAACAGTACTGACCTCATATGGGAGGATGATAGGACTGAGATGAGGAAGGCATTGCTGTCTGAGGTTTATGTAAATGTGCACTGCCCAGAAACAGGATGTTGAATTTGAATAAAGGTGAGAAAAGGTTCATATCATACATGAACATTTAGTAATGGCTTCTACTGAAACACTGAATGATCACAGATAAAGAAAATGTATTGGTGGAGAAAAGGAGATTTTCTAAAAAAAAATCTCATTCTGTTGGAGTGGTAAAAGGAATAAACAGTAGGAATGAGAGCACTGGAGAGACAGGGCAGAGGGATAGTTGTTTGCTGCTCTAACAAAGGATCTGTGTTCAATTCCCAACACCCGTACCAGGTACCACACGAATGCATGTAACTCTTGTTCTTGAGCATCTGCAGACATCTGCATTCATACACACACACACACACACACACACACACACAGAGAGAGAGAGAGAGAGAGAGACAGAGAGACAGAGAGACAGAGACAGAGACAGAGAGAGACAGAGAGAGAGAGACAGACAGACAGACAGACACTGACTACAAACTACAATATTTTTAAACTGTGAAAGGGGACAAGGAAATGGAAGAGCCTGGTCTCAACATGTGATCCATGGCACACACATAGTAATAATGAAAAAGTTAAAATCAGGGAGCTGATTAGTAACAGTGGGATAAACGCACTTGATAACAAACATAAGTCAGCAGTCAAACGAGCAAGCGAAGTGTGCAGCTCTCAGCTGTGGAGACCATGAAAGGAATGGAAAGTAAAGTAAATCTTGGGCTTTTGCATCAGGAGAGTAAACTGTAAGTTAATACCAGTGAAAATAAGGAAATTAGGCAAAAGGCAGAGACACAAGTAATGTTAATTTCAGGGGTCAGAATAAAGACAATAAAGGGAACAAACTCTCCTCTAAATGAACATATGAAGCAAAGAGAGTGACACTGGGAATCGCATGGGTGTTGAAACCTCAAAGCTCACCACCAGTGGCATACTTCCTTCCAACCCTTCCTAAACGACTCTACCAACTAGGGACAATGCATTTAAACATATAAAGTAATGGAGGCCATTCTCTTTCAAACTACTACAATAGTCAACGACTGATAGTGAACAAAGAAGGAAGAAAAAAAGTTAGCAGTGTTACTATTAAATAAGTGGGAATTTGGGGAGGATTCACTCAAATAGAACAAAATGTGAAATTAAATATTAATGGAAAATAAAGTTTATAAAGTAATTTTAAAGGTTGGAACCAATTCACATGAAACCATACAAAGTAATTCATGGTTATTGCTTTCCATATTATTTATTTTTTCTTGCTATTTTTATTGAAATACAATATAACAATATTTTTGAAGAACATTAATATTTTAAAATCAATAGTGAGTGGCTGCAGAGATGGCGCAAGGATAAAGAACTCTAGTTTAGATTACCAGGAACTACATGGTGACTCACAGCTCTCCCTGACATAGGGTCTGGTACCTTCTCTAACCTCTGTAGACACCAGGTGCACACATGGTGCCATGTTCATGTATGCAGACAAAACAAACATCTCATAAAATGAAATTAAAAACATTAAGAAGATAGCTTGGATGTTTTTCTTTCAAAAACACAAAGGTACTATTTATATCAGTTGGCTGCAGTATGACCACAAGCATGATTTGTGATTCATGAGATTTTATCTTTTATGAAGTAGAAGAGTTTCTGAAAGCCAACATCATAGGAATCCTACATTACCTTTACTCACTTATAAGAAAAATATTTTTAATTTTTATTTTGGGAGTACCCAGACTATTTTCCAACATATTTTTACTGTTTTTTTTTTTTTGGAAAATTTTACACCATGTACCCTGATCATACTCACTTCCTAGTCAGCTCAGTTCCATAAACCTAACTCGCCTCAGAAAAGAAAAAAACAAACAAACAAACAAACTAGCAAATGAAAAAGCAAACAAAACCATGAGCCACTTCTGTTGCCATATACTAACTAGAGTGGTCAAACTCCAAGTGGCCAGCACCTTAAAGAAAACTGACTTCTTCCCCACCTAAATCCTGCCAGAAGCCATCAATTGATTAATTGTGGAGAACTATACTTCAGCATCATTCTCACAAATTTTAAGCCTTCCTTTTGATGGCTTTTTGTCTAGGCTATTACTCTTGGGGTTGGGTTGTTGGGTGGGGGGGGGTTGTCACCAAGCCTTTTGTGTCCCTCTTTCTCATCTGTATTCTGCAGTCACTGATTCCACTACAAAAGTGGAATCTTTGCCTGTTACAGCCAGTTGGGGTATGGATCAGGGAATTCCACAAAGTCGCTGGTGACAGAACAGCCTGTATCCCATGGACCTCAGCATGGTTCCAGTGGCAGTGCAGATCACAAACATCAGCATACCCCTCTGCTGTGTAAAGCAGAATTTTTCACTTCCTAAGAATTACATGCTATAATACTTGAACTCTGAATGTTTCTTGTCTACATAAAGCCACCAAATTTCCATGCATTTATTATAGGAAGCTCTACAGTATCTTCATGATCTGTTGTTCTCTGGTTGTTTTTCTAACAATGTATCTTTCTATGTCAGTGTAGATAGGCAAAGGCACATTAAGCAAAAAAATATGGCATTTCCTGGGATTGATTCCTGCCATCCCAGTGTTGTTGATAGCCATTGTTTTATGGTTACTATTGCTTTAATGAAACACTATGACCAAAGCCATTTGGGGAAGAATTTGGCTTTCATTATCAGCACAGTTCATCATTGAAGGAAGACAGAACAGAAACTCAAAAATGCAGAATTCTGAGGAGAAGATCTGATGTAGATGTCATGGAGGGGTGCTGCTTACTAGCGTGTTCATCATGGCTTGCTCAACCCGCTTTTTATAGAACCCAGGACACAAGATATCTCCCCCCACACTGCTTAGCTGCTTTAAAATAATACTGAAAAGTGTCAGAGCACAGTCCAGTTTATTTCAGCAAAGTTTACCCATCACTAATTCAACTTGGTCACCCTCTCCTTCCCTCCCTCCTTCCCTTCTTCCCTCTTCTCTCTCACCCCCCTTCTGTGTGTGTGTGTGTGTGTGTGTGTGTGTGTGTGTGTGTGTGTGTGTGCGTGCATGTGTATTTGTGTTTGGGGCCCACACATAGACACACACAAACACAGGTAACAATTTTGGCCTGTATTAGATCCCCTGAAGTAGACTTTGGGTCTTTCTGAGCTATTTGACTAAGGTGCTATGAACGAAAGAGATGTACACATACTCATCTCTGTCTACAATTGCCAGCCTTGATAACCACTGGTTTAAATCTGATTTATGGTGGTACAAGCAAAGATTTAGAGAATATAAGTTGTTCCATATGTCAAGTTCAAAGGTAAGACACAGATCCTGCCCAAACTTCTATGTCATCTCTGGCACATGTGTCCTTCTTGCTGGACACCCTGTGGTGTCACTTTCTTTTCACTTGCAGTCTTATTAAAATCTGGTGCAGGAGGATCACCACAAATTACAAGTCAGCCTCAGCTATGGAAGGAGGTCTTGTCAACCAAATAAGCTTCAAAGTTAAATGATGAATGATCCGCTTTGTATGAACTGTTTTGTTCTTGGTTTGCTCATGCGGCACATTAACTAAATGAATGTTACCAAGACTATCGGTGCTCTTTACAAACTCATGACAAAGGCGGCTGCTGAAGACAGCAGATACACCACTTATTGAACATGAAGAAGTCCATCTGGTGCCTACGCAGAGTCTCCACCCTTGCACTCTAGTGTCCTTGGTACAGGATGGTACTCTGCATGTTAACCAGAGAGAAACAAATACACCAACCCAGCCACAATCACTTTGATCTACGATGGCGTCCTGTCTGCAAAATATGTTATGCCAATTGTGGTAAAAAGTTTGAGACAGCAGCCATCAATTATCTGATTTGTCTCAAGACTCACTCCATGAGAAAGGACCCATACCCAACTCTGCTTGGATGACTAAGAACGAAAGACTGAGTAGCCCAGGGACCTAGAGTAAAATTGTGAATACTATTATTTCAAAAACCAACCACACCAAAATTAAACAAATAATAGCCATAAAATGACTCCTAATGACTTTTCTGTTTTTTAGTCACACAGATTCTTGCTTTGCTAAGCCTTCAACAGAATGGCTTTGTCCTGTAGCAGATGGGAACAAATCAAAGAGACCCACAGCCAGACATTATGCAGAGAGTGAGAGACTTTGGAACATACAATTACGAATCAATTTGTCTCTATCAAATTCTTCCCTATTAGGGGTTAAAAAACCAAATTATAAAAAAAATAAAAAAATGTAAGAGTCAGAGAGGATGGGAGATATTAAGTAAACAAGGCTTTCTAAAGCAATGTGATCAATACACACGTGAACTCACAGACTAAGGAAGCATGCACAGATCCTGCCCAGGTCTGTATTAGATCCTGTGCAGATACATTATGGCTTCCAGTTTAGTGTTTTTATGAGATTTCCAAATTTGCAAATGAGCCTTCCATTGGGCTCTTTCCTTTTCATTTGATTTGTGCAACTCCAACTGCTAGTTTTTGCTTATTTTATATTTTATGTTATTATTATCATCCCTAGAAACCTGTTTGATTTCTCATGAGAGACAGAAAGGGAGTGGATCCAGACAGGGGAGAAGGTGGGAGGAACTGAGAAGAATAGAGGAAGAGAAAACTGTGACCAGGATATATTATGTGAGAAAAAGGTCATTTTTAATAAAAGAAAAAAATATGACGAAAAGAATATGTGCAAACACAGAAGTATATACTGCAAGAGAAGTATTACTGTTTGATCCTTAAAGGTCTGGCTTGATTTATTGTGTCTTTGCTCAAACTTCTGCTTTAGTGAAGATGTATTTTCACTGTGTGCTATGCATTTCTGCTGATGCTCTTTTCGCCCTTAGGGTTTCCTCTTCTTCCTGCAGGGACCGATCCCCAGTAGTTCCCTTAGGTGTGCTGCTTGCTCTATGTGTTCTCTGTACCTCTTCCTCTGCAAAGATTCAGAATTTCAAGTTTCCAAGTATCGAGATCTGAATTTCCAACTCCTCCATGGCCATTTCTTTCTTTTCTTTTCTTTTCTTTTCTTTCCTTTTCTTTTCTTTTCTTCCTTTCTTTCTTTTTTTTTTTTTTGGCCATTTCTTCCTTAGGCCTTAAGATTACTAAAATCCACAAAGCAAGTAAATCATGTTTCTCAAGCCTTTCCCCTGCTAGGGTAAGCCCCTGTTCCACAGCCCACCTGTCCCCTGTAGCCCTTTCTTCCCCTCTTCTTCTTTTCCTCTCCTCCCTCTAATCTATTGGTCTGGAAATACGTTTTAATCCATTTAAGGTGAAATTTAGGGTCCTGCTCTCCTTTCCTTGGCCTGATTGTATCACTTCCACTTATAATTCCTGTGTTGCTTCTCTTTGTCGCACTATTATCCATTTTGGCCCTCACCATGGAAACTTTGAAAACTGGCCTTTTTTCAAATCAAAATATGGTAGATCTACATCTTATATTTTTCTTAACCTTGTTCTATATCCATGCATTCTGCTTTTTATCATAACATTAATGTTGTAGAGTGACTGTTTGGTTTAGAGGTCAAGTGAGCTCACAGAGAACCACTTAGCTGGGTCTGATGGACTCCAGCTTAACATTGGTTCAAAAAGGTCAAAAGTTTCCTAGATAAAGCAATAGTTTTCCAAAAAGAAGCAGGATAATTGAACCTACATAGTTCAACCTTGTACTTGATTTATCTAGCAACAGATAGGGAAAATGCGGGAAAAGGGAAGTTGGGATATTAATACTGACTGATTTCTTAGAAGACTAGCCTCTCATTTGGTTTAAACTCTGAATCCCTCTCAATAAATATCCAAAGAGTATTTAAGAATTAGCCAGGTTCACTTATTCTCTATTAAATGTATATGAAACTAGAATAAATAAATATCAATAGTGAATTTTAGTATGCTGTACACTGTAAAAATTTGATATCTAAATCCTAGTGTAACAGATTTAGCTGCCTTTATGAACAATATTTAAATTCATGTCTTCTGTCTGTGATTGGAGACTTTTTCAAATAGGAAATTCTCAGGATAACAGGCATCATCATGAGAAAAATCACTGTGAGAAACTAATTTTTCCTCAGTACTTTGCAATAAAAGAGGGAAGTTTATTATCAGAAAAGCAGAATACAACTCCAGTCCTGATAAAAGGGACTTTGATATTCTCAGTACTGAATGGATGTTGTCTCTCCGTTTGTAGTAGTGAGTGAGCTTATGAGTGGCAGCACTAATGACCAGTAGCACAGTGACCCAGCATGGTGGCTGCCACTGAGGAGACAATGCCTATGGGCTGCTATGTCCCACTGATGTCCTGCCATGTAATCTCTCTACTGGGACTAATGTCTTAGAACGGATGTCCTCCATCACACTAATGTCAGGCATACTATTCAGCAATTTCACGGATGCATGGCAGGTTGCTGAATGATTTCATAACAACTTGACACAGACTAAATAGCAATAAAACCCAGTGTTTCTGGTGACATCATCTGTCTTGCTAAAGATTTGAAAAACACTAGATTCATCATATTCAGAGGCAGTGATACATCAGACTCTCCTGATTATTTTGTTCTTTGCATTGCATCCCACGTCTTGCTGTATTAATATTTCAAGATAATGCACAAAAGTCAAATTTCAAATTGAGTTGAATTTACATTTACTTCCTAACTCTTAGTCTAAGATTCATTTAAAGCAAAATTTAAGCCAAACAAGAAGCAAATAAATACACATTGTAATATTATTTGAAGGAACAAAACCAAACCACATCAGAAATTAAAATGACTTAATACATTTACCCTATGAAATATTACTCTATGAAGCAATTTTAAGTTTTTTAACATTTTATTTGAAAGAAAAAAACAGAACAAACTTCCATCTTTTTTTCTACCTATGTCCATTTTAAAATGTATTAAAGTTTTTAATATGGAAAGTGTTAACAATCAAGTAATCATTTATATTTAAACCTAGTAAATACTCTTTCTTCTCTCCATTTATTTTTTAATTTACTTTGCATTCTAAGATCAGTCACCTCACTTGGCACCCCTCTCCTTCCTCTGAGAAGGGAGAGGTCCCTCTTAGGAAGCTGTGAACCCTGGAACCTCAAGTTACTTCAGGGCTAGATACTTGCACATTGAGGCTAGACAGAATACAAATACCTTTATGATGTCGTTTGTATGGAGAAAGTCTCACTATGTAGCCCCACGTGGTGCATGGATTTGCAACCTTCCTTCCTTAGGCTTCTGAATGTTGAGATGTAATGTGTGCTGCCTTGTGTTAAATATTTCCTAATCATGAAATTATTGCATGTTACTAAAAAGGCAAATGCAGATGCAATTTCAAAGGTTTAATAATAACAATAGCAAAGGCTTGGTATGTATAAAATCATATTGTATGACCGGGGAAGAGTTATACATGTATATTTGTTCATATAAATCAATTAGAAACTATTAAAATGGTTGAACAACATATTTTGATTCAAAGATGTAAAGTAAAATTACAAATAAATTGGAATTTCTTAAAATTTGTTACATTTGAAAAGCATAAATAATGACAAATGGAAATGAGAACTTTTTGAGAATGTTTTTTTGGTTTTAAGATCAGAAAAATGAAAGTGACAATATAAACTAGAAGGAGTTTAAACCCATTCTTTCTTCTAGAGTAATAGATCACAGAAAATGTCAAAATATCAAAAATGTTTAGTTTATTTTGACTCAAAAGTTCTAATGTTATGAAGGTAACTAATTAAAAGGCAGCCATAGGGTTAATTACAATCACACTTTTAATTTGTGAAACACCCAAAATAGCCTAGATGCCAAGAATTAGTAACATGTCAAATATATTATGCTTAGTCTACAACATATGGCCATTCAGTTATGTTCCCAGAGATTTTGTTTAGTCACTTGCAGCTTGAGGTTACCATGGGAACATTACATGTGATGTCCTAGGTCTTTTCATGTACTAGCTCACACAATTTTCACAGACACCAATAAAATGTATTTCTCACTTTTGTGTACAGTAACATTTTGCTCCCTGGCAGTCAGATTTCTTGCCTATGACAACATAGTTTCTGAAGCTTGGATAAAATTCCAGAAAATGGTGTATAGAGTCTGATTTGACATGACACAGTATTATCATTGAATGGCCAATGAGTACAATCTAATATTGAGACAATCTATGCTGTACTGCCCTGCAGATGACAAATTCTAGGTGAGAAGTGTTTTCTGATGTCTTATTTCTGTCTAAACCAATAGTGTGTGTAACTCAGTGTGTATAACTTACTTACTTACTGGTAGCTTGACCTAAAACCTCTGCCACTTAATTGAAACTTTGCATGCATTCCTTTTCTTGTTCTGGCTTTTATGCCACTTTTTGCTGGGCACACAAAAATCCCATAGTGCTTGGCATTTTGATCTTCTTTTTTGAAAGTCGAGGCTCATGCACAATAAAAAATGCTGTCTTTAGGGGTTCTACTGCTGTGAAGAGACATCTTGACTAATACAACTCTTATAAAGGACAACATTTAATTGGGGATAGCTTACGGGTTCAGAGGTTTGGTCCATCATCATCAAATTCAGGCAGGCAGCGCGTTAGAGAAGGAGCTGAGAGTTCTACATTTTGTTTTTAAGAGAACCAGGAGAATAATTGCTTTCAGGTACTTAGGATGAGGATCCAAAAGCCCACCCCTACAGTGACACAGTTCCTCCTACAAGGCCATACCTTCTCCAACAAGGCCACACCTCCTAATAGTGTACTCCCTGGGCCAAGCATATTCAATCTACTATAAATTCTAAAGTGGACAATAGGAAGGGGGTGCTGAAATATACAATGAGTAACTTCTGGAAGGTTCATTTCAGAGATGAACCACAGTCACCCCAAAGGACTGATTAATCTTGACTGTTCCAAAAGTCAGGATTCACACAGTTAGGTCAACATGATTGGTGGCTGTCTTTTATTTTAATATTTTTAAATGAAAGAAACCTATCTTGGTATTGTCCTTGATCTGGCCATGATTTATCTGAAAAATTTTATGATTATTGGTTGTCTTTTTTAATATTTTTTATTTTTTATTTATTTATTTTTTTGGCTTTTTTTTTTTTTTATTAACTTGAGTATTTCTTATGTACATTTCAGTGTTATTCCTTTCCTGTTTCTGGGCAACATCCCCTTCCTCCCCCCCTTCCTTATGGGTGTTCCTCCCCACCCTCCCCCATTGCCGCCTCCCCGACAGTCTAGTTCACTGGGGGTTCAGTCTTAGCAGGACCCAGGGCTTCCCCTTCCACTGGTGCTTTACTAGGATATTCATTGCTACCTATGAGGTCAGAGTCCAGGGTCAGTCCATGTATAGTCTTTTAGGTAGTGGCTTAGTCCCTGGAAGCTCTGGGTTGCTTGGCATTGTTGTACATATGGGGTCTCGAGCCCCTTCAAGCTCTTCCAGTTCTTTCTCTGATTCCTACAAGGGGGGTCCCGTTCTCAGTTCAGTGGTTTGCTGCTGGCATTCGCCTCTGTATTTGCTGTATTCTGGCTGTGTCTCTCAGGAGCGATCTACACTTCTGCACTTCTTTGCTTCATCCATCTTGTCTAATTGGGTGGCTGTATATATATGGGCCACATGTGGGGCAGGCTCTGAATGGGTGTCCCTTCAGTCTCTGTTTTAATCTTTGCCTCTCTCTTCCCTGCCAAGGGTATTCTTGTTCCCCTTTTAAAGAAGGAGTGAAGCATTCACATTTTGATCATCCCTCTTGAGTTTCATTTGTTCTAGGCATCTAGGGTAATTCAAGCATTTGGGCTAATAGCCACTTATCAATGAGTGCATACCATGTATGTCTTTCTGTGATTGGGTTAGCTCACTCAGGATGATATTTTCCAGTTCCAACCATTTGCCTACGAATTTCATAAGGTCGTTGTTTTTGATAGCTGAGTAATATTCCATTGTATAG